>NC_028646.1:76982886-77048389 GCF_001406875.1 Solanum pennellii | reverse complement strand
TATATATATATACATGTCTTTTATTTTAATTTGTTTGTTTGATTTTGTGTTGGCACATAAATTTTTGAATCTTGTAACTTTTAAAGTAATAATACGTTGAATATAATGAAGTTCTCTTTAGTTTTATAATTTTAAGTATATTATGTAAAAAATTGTTAATTAGAAAAATAATATATTATTTATGGAACAGATTTAAAAAGAAAGTACTAAGACAAGCAAATTGAAACAAAGAAAGTATATAGTAAGCTAAGGTTTGTCCAACACGTAAGTCATTCTTGGGCCAGTTACCACCTATTCATATTCACTATTCAATTCGTTTCAGTTTGTATGATATCGTTTGACTTAACATGAAAGTTATAGGAGAAAGATTTTTTTTATATTGGTTTTAGATACTTTATAGTTAGAATATATATATATATATATATATATATATATACACGTTTGCATTTTAATTTGTTTGTTTGATTTTATGTTGGCACATAAATTTTTGAATCTTGTAACTTTTAAAGTAATAATACGTTGAATATAATGAAGTTCTCTTTAGTTTTATAATTTTAAGTATATTATGTAAAAAAATGTTAATTAGAAAAATAATATATCCTTTATGAAACAGACTTAAAAAGAAAGTACTAAGACACGCAGATTGTAACAAAAGAAGTATATAGTAAGCTAAGGTTTGTCCAACACGTAAGTCATTCTCAGGCCAGTTCCCACCTATTCATATTCACTATTCAATTCGTTTCAGTTCGTATGATATCGTTTGATTTAACATGAAAGTTATAAAAGAAAGATTTCTTTTATTGTTTTTAGATACTTTATAGTTAGAAATCATTTTACGAAAGATAAAAGAAAAATTCTAAAATCTATTCGTTTCAAATTATAGACGTAGGATATTTATTTTAGAACAAATAAAATATAGTGTTTTTTTTTATTATAGACGTGTAATATTTATTATACACCGATGGAGTTCACTTCCCTGAAGTACCTAGCTAACCTTTAGGAGTCGCTTCATGAGATTGGATAAACATACAATTATTTGCCTTTTGTTTATATGAGATAGTAATATAATTATTTTAATATAAATAATAAAATAAAATAATTTATAATTAACTAATATTTTAAACCTAACATGAAATAAAGATAATCTCGTATTTATCTCGTAAGTTTTATTCTTTTATCTCACTAGCAAAGTCAAGTAGCTATTATAATAAAATACTCCAAATATTATTTATTAAATGGTCATCCTTTGCACATGCTAATTGCTAGCAACGTGCTCTTGCACGACCCTCTAATAATTTGACATTTTGAATCTGCGACTTTAGATTTTTAATTTTATATAATTAAATCAATTTTTAATCTTATATTTACTAATTCAAAATTTATTAGATTTTATATCGAATAAAGTATATACTTCGACTTATATACAATATAACTTTTATGTTTGTATTTTCACAGATTTTGGCCAAAAACATCCTTCAACTATACCTCAAACATAAACTATATATTCTTAAAGTATCATTTTTAGCAGAAAAAATTCTTCAACTATATTCTAAACTTAAACTACATCCTTAAAGTATCATTTTTAGCAGAAAACATTCTTTAAGTATTTGTAAGTGAACAACTTTTATCATTTTGTTAGATATTGTCAAAAAATTAAGTGAACTTATGAAAAAATGAGTGGTTAACGTGACTATCAACAAAAGCTATTCTGAAAAATTTCATTACTTTCTACAAGTTCTTTAAAAATAAATCGTAGACACTGTTGCTTATTGAAACTAAAAATGATTGGAAGGTGTGAGTGCACATGATTTGCCTTTTTCGTAAAGAAATGAAGTTGGAGATTAATTATTTTTACTTTTTTTCTTAACCAATTAAATGAATAGGTTTTTGGGTCAATCTAATATTAAAGTGACCAAAATGTTGATTATGTCTCGTATTTGAGTTTCATTCTACATTATTAGAACGGAAGTCTCCAACAAATGTCGCTTGTAGCATATTCAATTGAGAAGAAACATATTTAAACTAATAATATTTTTAATTAAAATTATATGAAAAATGAATGAAAAAACGGTCAAATTAAAAGATTTTGCATAATTCTCTTAGCTCAATTACGAAAAAGTTCAGGATAATATTCTTGGCATATTTAAGAATAATAATTAGGAAGGGACGACTTAATTTTTGTGGGATATATCGATTAGTTTTCTGATAAATTCAAGTAGAATGATGGAAGTTGTTTACTTTAAAATACTTGAAGGATGTTTTCTGTTAAAAATGATGCTTTAAGAATGTAGCTTAAGTTTGGTATATAATTAAATGATGTTTTCTGCTAAAAATGATACTTTAAGTATATAATTTAAGTCTTCCGTATAGTTGAAGGATGTTTTTGGCCAAAAACTTCATTTTCACGAGTTTAATTTCAAAGTTGAATGAAAAAATATTTGAAATTTATGTTGAACTTATATTAACATTATGTTTGAATAGTGTATTATTCTAATGAATATAACGTATAACAACTATCCAAACAAGTTATGTTATCACATTTGCAATATCATTTCCCAAATTTCACATGTTTTCTTAATGTATGCAGTTTTTATTTGGTGGAGCACACCTTCTCCAATTAACAATTCTTAATTCGTTGTACAAAAATAATCCCCAATTCCTACCTACTATACTTCTAATTTCTAACTAATCTCCATTTCTCTAATATATAATGCATTGATTTACATCTGAATCCCTCTTCTTCTTCGTCGTTGATTCAGTTGAAGATGAAGATGGATGTTGTTAAAGCAGTGGTAGCTGATTTTGTTATGACATTTATTGCGATATTTTGTGTTTCAACGATTGGGGTTTTGACTTACATTATTGGATCTGCATTTGGAATCGCTCCTGGATTGGCATCTCTGTCAATCACTATTCTCATTGTTTTCCTCCTCTTCTTAATGCTTAGTGTTATAGCTGAGGCTTTGGGTGGCGCAGCCTTCAATCCCGCCGCTACCGCCGCGTTTTATGCTGCCGGAGTTGGAAAGGATTCGCTCTTCTCCGTTGCTGCTCGATTTCCTGCTCAGGTATTGATTTTAGCTTCAAGTAATTAATTAAACTAATTTCAAAATTATTTTAAAAATAAATTTATTTTATATCTATTTGAAATAAAACTATGAGATAAGTTGTTCATGAATTAGTCGTTCGAAGTGATAATGGTATTTTTATTCTACATTAAGGATAAATAACAATTTTAAAACTAATGGTGGAAAAACTTGTTCTCTAATCAAACCAACTCCTAGAATTTTCATTTCCTCAATATAATTTGACATTTATGTTATTCAATTATGAGTGTGCATAAATAGGTACTTTAATTTGTATAAAATTAAACAGGTAAACACATGTATTCTGCTCAACATTTCATGTGACAATTCACGTTCTACGTAACATTCTACACATGTGTTCTTCTTAAAATTTCATGCGATAATTCACGTCCTACGTAACATCCTATACATGTGTTATGCTTAACATTCTATATAACAATTTACGTACTACGTAACATCCTACACGTACTATGTCAGATATAATATATATATCTATTTTTTTGATATGTCTACTTGATCAATTTATATAAACTTAAATCTCTATTTATATATATCTGAAATATAAAAATATAAATATTAATTGAGATCAAATTGAAAGCGGATGAAAAACTAAAAATATTCCCCCCACCAATATGATAGGATGGTTCATGGCTTTTAGTCAAGGAATATAGTGAACATTACCAAACAAAATAGAATTCAAAGAAATACTAAACAACTAAAAGCAGCCAACTATTGTCCTAATCCTTACCAAACACTCATCAATACTTACCATTATAGTTTACATAGTATTCATTCACTATAATTTCAACATTAAATTAAACATCTAAACCTCATAAATAATACAAATTTGTGTATGTATTAATGGAATTTATTCAATTTTATCTTTAGTTATACTTACTTCATTTGCTTTTAATTGACCATATTAATTTGGAATAAAAATTAGATATTTATTATGCAAGTTAATATTTCAGTTGATAATTGAAGTGTAAAAATAGCGAAAAAAAGGCGATACTTTACCTATTTTAATGCTATCACACCTAATTATTATTTACTTTTATAATAGCTCATAATTAATTCCAAATTCCCAACGAAATATACTTCTAATTAATCTCTATTAGGTTAATCATCTCAATATCCTTTCTTCTTCCTCTCTTTCACCGAGTGGGAGAGAATTTCAGTTTTCAGAAGCTAAGAAAAAGTCAAAAATTTCAAAGATTTTGTATTCAATGGGTGCTGTAAAAGCAGCTGTGGGTGATTTTGTGTTGACATTGATGTGGGTGTTTTGTTCATCCACTCTGGGGATTTTCACTTACCTTATAGCTACTGCTTTTGGGATTGCTCAAGGAATGGCTTCGCTATTTATTACTACTGTGCTTCTTTTTATGCTCTTCTTTGTCTTTGGGATAATCGGCGATGCTTTGGGTGGTGCCGCTTTTAATCCTGCTGGTACAGCGGCGTTTTATGCTGCTGGGGTTGGAAAAGATTCTCTTTTTACCGTTGCCACCCGATTCCCTGCTCAGGTTTTTGATTATATCTTTTCTGGGCGCAGTTCTTACATGGTTGATTTTGCTTGAATGGAGAGATATGATCTAGTGAATGAGGATTTGTATAGTCGATCTGAACTTGTTTCTGTTGTATATTTTGCTTGAATTTTGAGGAATAATGGAAATAGAGTTTTAATTTCTGAAAAATCAACCTATCATAATAGCATTTGTAGCTTCCACTTTTTGAAGTGAACTTTTAAAAACCTTTTCTGGGTCTAGTTGTTAGGTAGTTACATGGTTGAGCTTGCTTGAATTTCCAGTCGAGCTTAAATGGAGAAATATGGTTAGTGAATATTCATGTAGGGAACTGAGGCACAGCTGTTGTTTTGCTTGAATTTTGAGTTTAATGGAAGTAGAGTTTTATCTATATCCCGATGTCCCGAAACTAGTTGGATTTATCTAGCTAAAGCTGTAAAAGGACATATTTCTCTCTTTTCTGACTGAGGTTGATTCGTTTTTTGGTATGTGTTTAGATGTTGAGTATTTGCCTCAGACTGCTTCATTTTGGTTATAGTCAATAACTTTCCATACCTTATAGAGTGAAAAATTCCTTTTAGAAGAGAGGAGAATATCAGCAAAAATAACTCTTGTCGAATCTGATATTGGATAGGCTAAGCTAGGTGTAGCCCACTGCCTATATGGTTTAGCTTACATTTGTCATGGCGGGCTATTGGGTGATGCCAAAAAAAAGTTGTTCATAGAGAAAGTTCATTGTCTCGTAATTATTTCAAGTTGGCACTAAACTACGCCTTCCCTCTCTTTTTTCCATAAGAACACAATATTATACATAAGATCCAAGATAGATCACCTAAATTTCAATTTTTATGGCAAGTTTTACATGGTTTTTCTGGTTATCTAAAGAATTCTTACAGTGTTCTGTTCAAAGTTGAAGAGTTCCGCATAATAATTTCTAGAACTTCCAATTCAAGAATCTATCCAAGTCTTTATATCATGAAACTAATTCTGTATCGTCTTTGAACTGTTACAGGCAGCTGGTGCGGTTGCTGGTGCAGTAGCAATATTGGAGGTTATTCCTACGCAGTACAAGCACATGCTTGGTGGGCCTTCCTTGAAAGTTGACTTGCACAATGGAGCCATTGCTGAGGGCATCTTGACTTTCGTAATGACCTTTCTGGTCTTTATCATTGTACTGAAGGGTCCTAAAAGTGCACTTCTAAAGAATTGGTTACTTGCAATGTCAACTGTTACCATGGTAGTTGCAGGTTCAAAGTACACTGGACCTTCTATGAATCCAGCCAATGTAAGTACTATCTCTTTTTGCTGTTCTTAGATCTTGAGCTTAATAGATAGCTCAACCACTTGTATTCATTTGATTTTTCCATAATATACTCAGGTTTTTGATTTGCTTTGTCATCTGAATAACACATCATTGTAGCATCTATATTTGGGTGAACTTTCGGTATCTTAACACTGAGAATGTGGTTTATAACTAAAAATGGGATGATTTGTGGAGATTTACTCCACTAGATTTAGTAATGGTTTCCTTATACTTTGGTTAGGAAGTGTTGCTAGATTCTTCAAAATTGATTCTTTTTTGCTTAGTAGTGAAGGAGCTTTCTATCCTCTTCAGGTGTATCTCCCCCTATTTGGTTGAATAACCTTCAACTTAAGCAGAGAGTTTCGTCTTTAAGATGCAATCTTTTAACTTAGCTATTATGTAACTTGCTCTTTCCATTATGCTCATCATTCTTAATTGCAGTAATTCTTAGTCTTACAAAGAGAGGCTTACGCTGATCAGTCGTATGAAAAAATAAATTCTTTTACATCGACAAGAATGGCTTCTTTGGTTGTAGTTCCAAAACTACAACATATTAGGAATATATGCCTGTCAATCTGAACTATTTTAATTTATGGAACATTACCTATTTGAACCCTGATATTTGCCCTCATTTAATGGAATAAAATAATGACAGAAATTGACTAGACCCTGATATTTGCCTCATCTAATGGAATAAGATAACGACAAAATGGATTTAGATAAACATTATATACCATCTGTTCTTGAATCTGAACTATGACATCTGTCGATCTGAGCAGACCATATTTCTTGGCTTTTACTTGTAAGAAAAAAATGACATTTCTTGGCTGTACCTGCACTGTGAGTTGATGTTTCCTTTCACAGGTAGCTGTGTCACACGAATCGCAAATCTCCATTTGAATTAGTTCTACTGGCTAACAAGTAACAACTAGTTACAGTCATATCTGCAGTTGCAAATCTCTAATGACACTTCTCCCTTAGGGTGTCAGATTGGAAATGAGTTTCATGTCAAGAATCTAATTAAGATGATCAAGCAAGCCAATCATATGTCCCTGTATTAACTGTTAGTTTCCTTGAAGGGTACTTTATGCCTCACCTTCAACCTAACATAGTTCTCCTTGCATATTAACTTGTGTAGCTTGACAACTAGTTGTAGGGGACTGAATTAGTAGAGATTGACTTTGAGAAGGAGTGAGATTTTTCTTTTTCTCAACAATAATCTCAAGTGAAAGCAAACACATAATAAATATCCTTTTGTTGTATTAATTTTGATACTCTAAAAATGGTAACACTTGGTGAAATGCTGTCGCTTGTTAGTTTTTTTTTTAAAAAAATTCCAACCAGCTCATGATTCTATTGCCTCTGCTAAAAGATACATATGAAACGAGGACTAGACCTTGCCTTCTTAATTACAGAGAGGACCTGGTAAACAAGTCTACTCTATGAGCAAAACAGTCGGTACATACAAGTGGCAAAGCATGTTGGCTTGACTGCTATCCATATTTGTAGTAAATTTAGTTTCACAGACAGGGTGTAATCATACCGAATTCTGAAACTTTTTGTGTAACTATGTATCAAACGAGATATTGAGTTCTTAAAAAGGTTCAAAGTGTATCAAATAGTTTGGGGGTATCCCAAACTATATAAACATTTCTGTAGCAATGTATCTGTTTCCTTTTTTGCCTGCATGAGTTCTTAATGGGTTCACAAGAGCTGATTATCTGCTATACATTTGCAGGCATTTGGTTGGGCATACATAAACAACATGCACAACACATGGGAGCAGTTTTATGTCTACTGGATCTGTCCCTTTGTAGGAGCAATAATGGCTGCATGGACATTTCGTGCCGTCTTTCCAGCTCCAGCAAAGAAGAAGAAGCCCCAGAAGAAAAAGCGAAATTGAGATAGACTCTTCTGCTTCAGTTACTTCATTAATCTAGGTTGCACTGTGGTTGAAGTAACTCGATAAAATTGAAAGCAATTCTTAACTTCAAATACAGAATCATAACAGCTAGTTGGAATTGTTAATAAACCCCCCTTTTAACATTAATCCAAATTCAACCAACTATTAGTGCAAAAAACTTAGTTGTCCAAAGTTGGATGCCCTGAATATGTTCTTACATGCTTCTTTAGATGCCTCCTTTCTACTGTTTTGAGTTGTGCTTGTGAATTAAAGTGGGTGATTCTTTCTATAGTACTTGCATATTTTATCAAGTCTAACAATGATCATGTGATCTGGCGTTTTGGCATTGGACTAAAGTTCAGTCTGGTGAAAGTTGCAACAATTTATCCAAAATTTATCATTAAGGTGGCAAAAAAATGATATCTTATACACACATCACCATGTTTTGGAATGCATACTCAATTGCTTTACAAAATACTACTGTAATTTCACAAGTGGATTTGGAGAGAGTAGAGTGTACACATACCTTATTCCTACCTTGAGAGGTAGAGAAGTTGTTTTCGGATGACCTTACTCATACTTTGAAAGGTAAAGAAAGTTATTGTCGATAAGACTCTTGGTTCAATCTAAGTAACGACCATAAGCGAGAGACACAACACTATTATCTGTTTGTGTCCTTCCTATTTAACTATTTGAAGTTGAGTGAGTGAAAAGTAGTTTTTTTAGAAATATATATTAAATTAATATTAATAATTATATTAACAAATTAAAGGAGTGTTTCATTGAAAAAAGGTAAAAATAAATTAATAATAATATTGTACAAGCTAGATTACATTAATTCGATATTTTGAACAAAAAAAATTAGATATCCAAAAACTATATGAAAAGTACGATAAATTATAATTTTTTTTGTATATCAATATGATGAAAAAATACATCTTAAAATGTTAGTCCAAGTTATGATAGTTTGACTTTTTAGAAAGACAAATAATAGTGGACGGAGGGAGTAATATTTAAGTGTTAATTCGAGCAACTTATATAAATTTTTTAAAAAAAATTAAAAAATTGACTTTCTACCTTCTATTTCACCAAACACGCCCCTAATTTCTTCGGATCTCCTTCATCTTCGTCGATTTCCCCTGTATTTAACTGTGTACTTTCACTCTAACTGGAATGGATTTTTAATCTCAATTTCTGTTCCGCAAGTAAGATTTTTGTTTAGCAATCATGTCAGGTACGAAATTCAATTAATTTTCGACAATTTCCCAATTTTTTTTATGCATTCAAACCGATCAAATTTGATGAATTTAGGACAAAATGAATCGAGGATCCGACCCAGCGGTAGAGCAGCGGTAGTCGTTCTCGGTGATATTGGACGTAGCCCTCGTATGCAATATCATGCTCTTTCCCTTGCTCGTCAGGTACCCAATCCATGATTTTTATTTTTTTTAATACTATTATAACACAGGGGGTAGGGGATTAGAAGTTGGAGAATCGAAGCTTCACTAATAAGGTGAAAGTTCAGATTTTTTAAAATATTATCACATAGGGGTTAGAGAAAGGGATTACAAGGGGGGAATGAACACTTAGGAACAAAATGAAAGTTCAGGTAGCCAACCAACTTAGATACTGAGATTTCCCCGAATTCATGAATTGAAGGAAGTGGCTGCACCTTTTAATTTACACACGAGCACTTCTATTTTTTTTCTTATTTTGTATTGGACTCAGAATTTGAGATAGTGGTGGAGCTTATGCAGATGATCAATCCAAATTAGTGCATTTTTACATATTTTGGAGGTTCTGTTATGAAATATCTGGGTATAAGTTTGAGTATTAATCTCTGAACGTGAGGTTAATTGTTTCTGGCTGGTTGCTAGGTTCTTGGTGAAGTTATTATATAGGAAAACATTTTTAGATTAAAGAAAAATCGTCAGATTTTGCTGTTGTAATTGGTCTTAAAAAGACTAGCTTTGACACTCTAGAACAGTCATTCGAGAGAATTGTAAAAATCTTCTGTGTTGACTGATGCCTTTTGTTTCAGACTTCCAGTCTTATTTATTTGAAGACTTCAATTATGCTGTGTTACCATTAGTTACTAATGTTATTTAATATGATGGATGCATGTTTGTTATTGTAAGAGAGAAAAGTAATATATCTTTTCTGTTTTAAGTGATGATGAGAAAACCACTTTTATGTTTTCAAAATTAGTGGTTGATACACTGCATTGATTCAGGCCCTTTATATTCTTATGTTTATCCTTATCCTTATGCAGGCTCATCTAGAGGTTGACATTGTTGCATATGGAGGTAAGTATCATGTAACAACCCATGATAAGCATTGTTTCATAAAGAATGCTTTTAGCTGCGTATGTCCGAACTGTTGATGAGCATTGAATATATGAATGTTTGTGTAATGTCCAAACCACGTTTCACCTCTAGTCTGGGAAGAAAAAAAGATTGTTTCTATTTACGTTTCTATTTTAAAAATGAAATAAAAAGAGCATGATACAAAAATATGGTTTCAATTTTTAGATACAGGAAAAATTTGTCAACAAAGTTGAAATAACATAAAATGGATTAAATCTGTTTGTGGAACATGGTTGAATGAAGCAGAATAAGATGATGATGAAGGCTAAGGGGATACAACTCAGACACTTGGGGGTGAGCAAATGGGGTGAGCACATGGACAAAGATGGACAATGGTTGGGAATTTGTAGGCAGTGCGGTGTGCGTGGAATGAAGGAAGAGGTTGTGTGCTGTGAGTTAAGGGCTTAAGGATGGAAGTGGAGGGATGCACACTTTGGGTGGGAGAGGTTGAGTATTTAGTTCATACTCTATTCGGTTTGAAGCCTTCCTGTGAGAATCCACAATTGTTAACTCCCCCACACATCCTTCCCCCCTGTCGGGCAAACACACCCCCAAGTCAGAAGATTTTCAAGAAAAAAAGGGGAGCCTGGTGCACGAAGCATCTCACATTCATGCAGGATCTGGAGAAGTAAAGAAGCACTATTAGAGGCTTTATTAGATAAGATGAATGAATTTTCTTTTTTCTTCCATATCACTGTCCTAAATATTGTAACATCACTGGCTCTACCGTTTCATTTTTCTTCAGATATACTATTCTTCTATCATTGAAGTGTAGAACAGCTTGAAACTACGTGAAACTTAAATTCCAGACATTGTGCATAATTACATAAAATTTTGTACCAATTGGCATAAGTGCTTAATTTAATAATCCCGTCCAAACATTATAGTTTTTCTTTTGGCTATATCCTGCCTGGTCATTCTGATTTTTAGTTCTTAATTTTGAGTAGGTTCGGACCCTCATTCTGCTGTAAAAGAGCATAAATCTATTCACATCAATGAAATGGTAATAACTGGATGATCTAGCTGTCTTTCTGGAGTGAAAAGCTCAAAGACATCCTCTTTGATTATGTCTATGTGATTTGACTTTTGAGTATTTTGGCATCATGCAGACACAGTGGCCATCAAACCCCAGAAGTTTTCCAAAGATACTCCACCCTTTATTGCTCATACTTAAGCCACTGGTCCAGTTTTTTATGCTCCTATGGTACCTCTGTGTTAAAATTCCTAAGCCGGATGTTTTCATAGTTCAGGTGAGCTATTAGCTACTTTTACATATCTGCTTACAACTATTGAATACGTATGTCTTATTGATAAGTGCTGGTCATGTGGCCATATCTGTCTTTTATGTATAAAAATACAAAGAAAGAAAAACTAAAGAGAATCATACCAACGTTGACGCATACAGTTTTTGATTCACTATGGTGCTTCAGTTTTTGAAGTAAAAGCTACCAGTTAATTCTTTTATGTATTTGACTTGCCATAAATCCATGCATGTATATCTCTAAGTAATTTCTTTGTTTGAGTTTTCAGTTAGTAATTTCAAATTTTCCATACGACATTTCGCTAGTGAGCATGTATTTCTACTTATTTTTGTTTCAATTTATGAGTATTTGATATTTTGAGAGCCAGCATAAAGACAGGCCTTGTTTTTCTCCTCAAAATTAACCAGAACCTGTGCCAACTCTGAGGTTGCTTTCTCATTGGTGCTTGAACTGCTGGTTCTTCCATATTTTTCTAAATGCTTTATCTAGTGGGTGCTGAACCTGGATTGTGGTTATGATCCACCCAAGTTCTTGAGGAATGTCCAATTAGGGCATCCTCACTAGCGCTGTTTAGTTATTCGGGATCAGAACTCCCACTAGAGAAGATGGGAATTGAGTTATGATTGATGCAAGTCGTCCATCCGATTTGTCATGCTTGAGCTTTAATTATATCAACTAATGATAGCATTACTCCTTTGCCAGAATCCACCATCTGTTCCTACACTGGTTGCTGTAAAATTGGCCAGTTGGATTAGACGTTCTGCGTTCATTATAGATTGGCATAACTTTGGATATACTCTTCTAGCATTGTCTCTCGGGAGGAATAGTCGGTTTGTGGCTTTATATCATTGGTAATTTGTTCATCCTCGTAAGTTATAAACCTCCATTTGGGTTTAGCATCTGGTTTGTGAACTGTGCAAGTAAAACAGAATTTGGGTATTTGGATAGGATTGAGAAGCATTTTGGGAAAATGGCTAATGGTTCCTTATGTGTGACAAAGGCAATGCAACATGAATTGTCTCAAAACTGGGGAATCAGGTAGGCCATTGAGCTACTTGGAATATCTAACGATCTGATTTTCTTTGTTTACTGACTTGTGCATCATTGCTTTCTGGATTCTCAGTGCCACTGTTCTATATGATCAACCTCCTGATTTTTTTCAACCTGCTTCCCTGGAGGAGAAGCACAAGGTGAATTATCTTGTCTACAACAAAGCTTCCCTATATAGTTAATACATTATACTTCATAGTTTTAACCTTCAAGTGTCAATTGCAGTTGTTTTGTGGGATTGATAAGAGTCTGAGAACACCTTACAGCCTTCAAGACTGTCTTAGCAATGGTACGTACTGTAATGAGAATTTCCATGTGATGAACTGTTTTAGATGAAGAATTGATATGAATCTGGCATATTTGCAGAGGTATTAACACCAGACGATGACAACCCTAATGTAACTCTATTTACAACTCAGACTGGCACAGATATTTCCTTGAAGTGGAACAGACCAGCGCTCATTGTAAGCAGTACAAGCTGGTAAGTTGTTTGTAAACTTAATTTAACATCCTATTGTGTTCTGGCACAGTGAACCTTACATTTTCTTTTACCACACAATTTATCCACATATAACAGAGAATAAACATTCTTCTTCGATATCTTTTACCCTAATCTTCATCTTGGTTTACAAAATTCCAAACTTGATAGTGGTGATCTATAGTGTTAAGTTGTCCACATCAGTCATGGGATGTGGAGTTGGTCTTCTTACATGGTCTTCGACACTCCTCTCCTCATGAGCTAGTTTTTGGGTTGAGTTAGCCCAAGGTCCATTTCTTTAAATACTGCAAACTTAATCACTATCAGTTTGATGCTTGTGAATATCAAGAAATGATGGGCAAGATGATTGGACAAAAAATCAACAATGAAAGAGTTCTGTCTCTTATTTGCACCATGTGCTGAGAAAGTTCTCATGCTCCTCTTTCAAAATTCAAAGATGGTAAAATAGTTTTGTCTTTCGGTGATAGCTACATGACATTATTCTATTGGTTCTTAGGACTCCGGATGAAGATTTTAGCATTCTCTTAGAAGCAGCACTAATGTATGATAGAAGGGTTTCTGCATTGCTGAACGAGGATGACTTGAAGAGGGAGGATGTTTTCTGGCAGGAAATCAAGGGTGGGAAGCAATACCCTAGATTATTATTTATAATTACAGGTAACTGCTGCTCATGTGTCAGGGATTTTACTTCTTATTTTTGATAGACATAAGCTTTTCTTTACTTTGGTTTCTTTTGAAGGTAAAGGGCCTGAAAAGGAAAAATATGAACACAAGATGGCAAAACTCAACCTTAAACGTGTAGCATTTCGTACTATGTGGTTGGAGCCAGAGGATTACCCATTGCTTCTTGGTATGAGCTACCGATCTGTTGTCATCTTCTTGTGTTCACCTTAAAATTGTCTCAAATCCTGTGTTCCCTTGTATAGGATCAGCAGATCTTGGTGTTTGCTTGCATACGTCCTCTTCAGGGTTGGATCTTCCAATGAAGGTTTTGTCTCTACATTCTTCAAGAGCAAAAGTCATTTTTTCTCTCATGTATGTTCAGGACTTCTTAGTAGGTTTCATTCTTGTATATTCCTTTTAGGTTGTGGATATGTTTGGCTGTGGATTACCGGTCTGTGCTGTTTCCTACTCTTGGTACGATGCATGTATTCCTCTTCATTTTCATTTCACATGGTCTTGACATTTGAAAGTCTTAAAAAATTACATACTATGAGAAGTTGCATGTTGACCCTTCTTCACTGCCCTTTATCAAGTATCAACGAGCTGGTCGAAGTTGACAAGAATGGCCTACTCTTCTCTTCATCCTCAGAACTGGCTGATCAATTTGTGGTAAACTCCTAAACTGACAGAAATGGACCTTTTATCTCCTCTTTCTTTGAACTTTTATGTTTGTTTTACATTGTAGATTTTATTAGATTCAGTAGTTTACAAGATATTGCCATAATATTCATTATCAAGTATCAACCCACTCCAACGCTTTATGCTTCATACTTGCATATCTGAACCTGTTATATACCTTATTCTAGCCATTAGCTATTCCTAGAGTCAACCGGTGAGCTTACGTCCTGAGAATATTCTATCTTATTTGCTTAACTGTGAATACCTGGGCAGACACTGTTTAAGGGATTCCCAGGTGAATGTGATGAGTTGAAGTCGCTGAGACAGGGAGTATTGGCAAGCAGATCTTCTGTTAATTGGGCAACAGAGTGGGAAGCAAACGCCAAACCCCTAATATCCAAGGCAAGTAGATTTCTTCACACTTGAGATGTTTTTTCTAATTTGTTGCAAATGCCATTACTATTTAGATGGTTAAACACGCCATGCATTATGCAGGTTATTTTTGACAACTCGAGCTGATTTGAAGCAAAGATTTCAAGAACTCTGGTGTCAACTACCCTACAGATAAGAGGAATTTCGGGAATTATATGCTCATCTAGTGTCACACTGCAAGCCGAAGGTCCCTGCTACTCTGCCCGGCCCCTTCCCAGGCTCCACAGAGAAACCAATTTTTGCGGCTCTATTAGGATCATTAGTCGGTCAGTAGTCACAGATTTCTGTTTTGGGTTTTGTGAGAACTGAAGTTGTACAGCTTTAGAAGTGGCCATAGCACTATTGAGGTTTCACTTGCCTTTTACCTCTCTTAGTAGTAACAAAGTTATATACATCGTGGGGTTGCTTTACGACGTTCCCAGAATACATTTTGTGTGTTGTTTGAACCAAAAAAAGTGTGAAAAATAACAGATTTTGAACACTAACACAAGTGTTTGTATATCTAGCAACCTTAGTCTTGTTGTTATCATTACAATGCCCAAATGCAAACAACATGATACACCTTTGACTCTTATGTTTTTAAAAAAAAAACTAGACATGCAATCAAGGGCGTGATCTAGTGGTTAATAAAATGGTTGAGAATCTTGAGGTTTCAGGTTTAAAACTCAGTGGAGAAAAAGACCATTAGGTGATTCTTCTCATTTTGCCTAGCTTTGATGGACAAAGTTATCTAGTATTCATTGGTAGAGATGGCAAATATCTCGTGAAATTAGTTAAAAGTTAGTTCATATATCACGGTTATTAAAAAAAAAACTAACAGACACATGCAACCCATATAGACAATATCTAAGTATCAACTAGTTGAAATAAAAATTTAATGTTGGTATAATTTTATTAAGTTCCAGTAGCCTTTTTAAGTTTGCTTAAAGGATTGACAATTTGACATAATATGTACTTATATGATTCTTTTAACTTTAGGCGTATTCAAATAGATATTTTAAATTTATATAAATTAGACAAATATATACATATATTTTGTGGGTGTATTATGCTACATAATACACATATATATACTTATTTAATTTTATATAAATCTTAAATGTTACGTAATAAAAAAAAAAAAAAAAAAACTTCAAGTATTTGAATGACATCTCTAAAAGAAGTAGGAATAAACATAATTATAGTTTTTGTAAAGATTAGCCACCAAAAAAAGAAATCCTATGAAGTTTGGGTGTTCTGTTTGGTAGGGTCCAGGAATCATACAAGATTCTCCTAAAATAAAAAACATTAGTAATATTAGCACGTGGTTAGGCAAGAATGATTCCAAACCCTCACATAAATTTGTCACCGCCGCCGGAATATTCAGCTTAAGGGCCAGGCTGTTTAAGGAAGCTGTAATTAGTCAGTACTCAGTTTTAACACTTTTTCATTTTCTGCAATTAATTTTTCAATTCTTATCCCTTTAGTCCTTTTTCACAACCCCATTTGTTTGTATATTTGATAGCTGATAAAAAGAAATCCATTGAAATTTGTTGTTCTTTCTATGGTACATGTCAAATGCCAGGAAGAACTCATTTTTACACTGATAAATGATTGACTTTGAGGAATCTTGAAAAAGATTATTTGGGTATCTGACATTTTGAAAAATGCTTGTTTCTCAGCAGTTCAAGATTCAATTTTTCAGCCACCCTCATTCTCATACCAAGAGTATAGCTAATGGTAAAAGGTCAAAAGTTCCAGCCTTTAAACAAGGACTCTTTAATCCCACTATAGGTCATAATTTATGTGTAAAGCACAAATCTTTAGCTGTTTCTTTGAATGTAGATGAACCTAGAAGTTGCAATCTTGAAGAAAAGATTGAAGTGGTTCAAGAAAAAAGCTTTTGGGGTGCTGTGGGGTTGATTGTAGGTACTGCTGTCGGGCCAGGAATGTTGGGATTACCTGCAGCAACTGTAAAATCTGGTCCAATTCCATCAACCGTATCTCTTCTGTTGACTTGGGTTTATGTTATTTCCTCTATCATTCTTGTGGCAGAGCTTAGTTTTGCAGCTATGGAGGAAGATGGGGTTGATGAAGTTAGCTTTACTAGTCTTGCAACCAAGGCATTAGGAAGTAAACTTGGGGCTTTTGTTGCTTTGGTTTATGGTTCACTAACTTTTGCTTTGTTGGTAGCCTGTGTTTCAGGAATTGGTTCAATTATTTCTCAGTGGTTTCCCAAGATTAATCATGTTCTTGCTAATGGACTGTTTCCATCACTAGTCGGGATAGTTCTTTGTTTGTTACCTTTTCATGTTATCGATGTAGCCAATAGGTGCCTATGCATTACTATGTTTGTCTCCATAACAGCATTAGTTGTAATTGGAATATTTGTTGGGAGAATGAGTATTCTTGATTCTTTTGGATTTGCTTCTTGGAGATTTTCATCAGTTTTGCCTGCTATTCCTGTGGCTGTGCTTACAATGGGATTCCATGTAATCACACCTTTTATTTGTAAAATTGCTGGAAACACTGTACACGATGCTAGAAAAGCAATAATGCTAGGTGGGACTATTCCTCTAGTCATGGTACTATCATGGAATTTGATTGTTTTGGGACTTTCTAGTCACAATGCTTCATCTGTCTCAAGCGATCCAATCTCACTCTTGCTCTCTGTCAATTCCTCTGCTCTACCAGCTGTTCAAGGTTTTGCATTTTCAGCATTAGCCACTAGCTTGATAGGATATGCTGTTAGCTTTCCGAAACAGGTTGTCGATACCTTGGATTTGATCTTTAGTAGTTCCAGTTCCATTCCCAGTCCAGCTCGAGGAGTAGTAGGCAAAGTTGGTTCAGCCACATTTAAGTTGAGGCAAAATCTTGGAGACGCAGGGAAAGTTTCTTATAGTGGAACTAAGAATGATAATGCTTCAGAAAATAGAGTGAACTCTGGTTTTGAATCTTTACAAAGCCTTGTGATTCCTTTTGTTCTAGCTTTGCCAGTTCTCATTGGCTCTTTCTTTCCCTCTACATTTTCAAGAGCTCTTGATTTTGCTGGGATCTACGCCAACTGCTTTCTGTTTGGCATCCTTCCTCCGGTGATGACGTACATTTATCAGTCCAGGAGAAAGCTCAGGTATGCCAATAGTACCACTAGTAATTATAGAAAGAGACATGCTATAGAAATAAGAAACCAATTATGATGTTGTCTAATAAACTGCAAAATAATAGCATAAAATTCTACTTACATTTTATCTGGTGTTAATTTTTCGACAGGTTAGGCGTCTTGCCAGGAGGAGATGGTGTGCTGCTACTACTTTTAGTCGTTGCTGTCATTCTAGCCATTTGGCATTAGACGTTGTACTTCTCTGCTAGACTTGCACCATTGATCTGCATGTAATTTTCTTGATTCTTGATGGTTCAATGGAGAAAACCAAGTAAGTATGGAGGTTACTCTGACACGTTTATCGGTGGTGGATGGGATCCTTTGGTCTCCTTATGGAGTTAGGTCCTGGTGACATATCTATCAACACGAACTTTGTAAACAATAACACATGAGATATGATCTTATAATGTCTTTTTTTTTCTAATCAAACTGTAAATGGACATGACTGATCATTTCCTTTTGTTCTTCACACATTTCTAGAGGATAATAAAAGTATCAGCAAAACTTGTTTATGAATCATACTAAACCTAAAGGATTAAGAAGCCCAAATGAAGTAGTAAATGGAACTTTGATAAATTTAATTAAATTCTACATTAAAATCCATCCTTAATTCCCTGCAAATACCTTGAAACAACAAATTTTCATACATATAAGTAATGCAACTTAAAAGTCACATTTGTGTTGCTTCTGTTACCTATCTTGCTCGGACACTTCAAAAATATCGCCTAATCCTCCAAAAAGTAGTTCCTTTTTGAAGGATCCGACAATATTTCTGGAGACTCTGAGCAGCATATCTATTACAACTTCTATACAATAGTAACTCATTCTGTATTTTGTGTATACCTATAAAATGCAGTGAAGGAAGAGTGTGTGTATATATATATGTTCTTCTCTCCTTCTAAGCTTCAACTGCAAATAATTTCCAAAAACAACAAACAAATAGTACTTTAGTCCTATGCTAGCTTGAAGCCGTCTTTATAACTTTCATGTCAATTATCTTCTATAAAAACTTTGAATATGTAATCGCGAAAACGCCTTGAGTATGCCTTTGGATCAACTGCTGATATAGAGTTTGGATCACATTGCATAGACTTGTATGCGTGCTCTAGCTTCTTTGTAATGTCATAGTCTTGAAGTATGTGTATGAACCCGAAACAGTATCACATCATACAACTCTGCTGTTAGATCTCCAATTAGCTGAGTATTTGTTGATAAAAACTCTTTGATATTCCTCAATTACTTAATTTTATCTCTTGCAACTTCTCATAATTAGCAAAATACGTTTCAACTTCTATATTAATTGAAACTTTATTAGTGTTNCTCCGAAAAACAGTATCACATCATACAACTCTCCTGTTGGATCTCCAATTAGCTGAGTTTCCGCTTCTGTAGCTTTTCTCTCTGTCCTTTCAACTCTTGCAGGCATGTTTATTCCTAGTTTTATGCTAGCCCATCTGCAATTTTTGACATAAAGATCAAGAAACGACGTATAAATAGTTAGTTCAGTGACTTTACTGTTACAAATAGCAAGTACATATAGTGCAAGTAACTAGATGATTATGAGGGGATTGAAAACTTACCCTTCCTGATCAAGAAGCAACTGGTCCATATCAGCTCGAGAGACACGAGCAACTGTTTCATTTTCTGAGCCTCCATTATCTGCAACGAGTTGAAAACAAATGACAGTAAGACAAACAAATTGAAACGGAGGAATTGTTGTTATGATTGAAATGAAGTTAGAACTAACCGATAGGTGTTCCAGAACCAGAAGATGTCTGATCTTCAGTACTATCTGCTTCTCTAAAATGAATACCAACTAAAAGGCTATAGTCCATCACTCCCTCTTGTTCCATGAACTCACAATCCCTATCAACTTGCCTGCAGAATGTCGCGAAAATCATTTACTGACATTTGTTTTACACTTGAAATGAAACGTTGAGAGTCTCAAATGTCAGAGGATAGTTACATTATTCGACATGAAAGTTCCATACCTTCGGAATTCTTGAAACCATGTCTTTTGTAACCTGAAAATGAAGTTGAGATCAAGGTCTTTAAGGGTTGTTGTTGCTTCAATCTGGGATTCTGGTTTATCTGTCGTTCTTCCAAATGTTGATCCTTTCAAGTCGAATCGTCTATGAATTGAGTAATTTGTACAAAAGAGGTTCCCCATGATAACGAATCGTACCTAAAACCATTCATGAATATATTAAAGGTGTTCACATTGAACTACGCAGTTAAACCTCTGTATAACAGTCATCCTCTGTAACAACATTTCACTATAATCATCAAGTTTTCTTTAAAGCCGTTTTTCATATAACAGCAATTCACTATAGCAGCCAAAAAATATTCAGAGAAATGACGTTATAGAGAGATTTGACTGTATTAGACTTCTGTTATGGTACTTTATGTCTGATACCTTCTTCTGTGCTGGTCCACTTAGCTTCACACAATGCAGGCCATAGTACTTAGTCACAAGGGTGTTGTCAAAAGCGCGAACATGATTGAAATACGCGCTAAGCATCCTTAATAGCACCTAACAAATCCATTGGCAAGTAAAATCAGAAGGAGAAGTACTGATCTTTGCAGAAAATAATTGCAGTTATCTAGAGACTTACTTTTGTTTCTGCCTTCTTCATTGTCTTGATCATATATCGATCATCGTTTGTCAAGTAGAAGAAACTTCCACTTTTTCCAGGGGAACAAAGCTCTCGGAGAGCATCATTACCACAAATCGATATCATATAATCAGCTGCATCCACTTTGAATAGCATCCGTAATGCCCTGAGGAACATCAAAATCGATGATCACTACTTTTAACGTGTTCTAAAGTCATCATTTTCAACAAGTAATAGAAATAAAACCTTACCTGAAAACTTTCGGACAATAATCCTTCCATCTGAATTCACAAGACGGATGAGGGGGCGTTATCTTGGATCCTTCTGTTGGAAATCTAGTCCAATACTTCTCTCGAGGATCAAACGCTGATGGCTTGAGATCTAGTGATGGTGGAGGACCAGGCCGTCCCACTGATACCCTATCGATAAGTTACATCACAACTTTGAGCTTTGAAAATGCACAACAAACACAAAGTAACTTGTACATTTACTAATATAATTAGACGAAAAACGAGTTAAATTTACTACCTGATTCCCAACTGCAAATTAAGCATAAGCTCATAATTCTTATGTCCTTTAGAAATAGTTTGGCCTTGTCTCTTAACAACTTTAGGAATTCTTATAGGACTACCTCTTAAATATCCATCAGCATCCTGCAAGCCAACGATGGAATCGTCCAAATAACTAGCAGAAGTTCCTGCAACATCTGATAAACGAATTCTACCAAACTCCCTATCAACAGGAGGTGCATCTATTCTCCCGTCCAACGACATCCTCCTAGGCTTAATGTTGCTGTCAACAGCCTTAGATGACCTCCATAACGCGAGTTTCTTCTGTGAAGGCAAAATAGGAACTTTCTCAGGTGGACAGATAGTACATTCTACCAAATCGACGTTGAACACTTGTTGAGGATCCCATTCAAGATTACCAGTTTCTAACAATGAAGTAGATGGATAAAATGTACCATTCTGTTCATTTGGATCTTTACTCCAATTTCCAACATAAAAACTTCCATCAGTCCATTTAAAAGTACCATTTCCTTTAGGAAATCCATCTTCCCAATTCCCTTCATAAACATTTCCATTAGTCCAATACATTTTACCTTTACCAAAAATAGTTCCATTTTTCCATTCACCAACATAATAATTCCCATTTTTCCAACTATACCTCCCCTGTCCTTCTTGCAATCCCCTACACCATTCACCATCATAACAATCTCCGTTAACGTACTCCTTAACCCCTTGTCCATGTTTCAAATTCATGATCCAACCACCCCTATAGGTATCGCCATTAGGCCCCGTATAGGTACCATCTCCATCCATAAATCCAGTCTTGAAATTCCCCTCGTACATTGCCCCCGAGGGCCAACTAAACATACCTTTACCCATAGTTTTTCCACGAAACCAATCTCCAACGTACATACATCCATCCGTCCACCAATATTTACCTTGTCCATGAGGGAAATTGTCAAGCCAATAACCACTATAGTAATCACCATTTGGGAGAAACCTCTCAGCATGGAAAATTTCACCATTCGCGTAAATGTGATCATCTTGTTGCTCATTTTCTTCCTCTGTTGGTGGTGATGATGAACCTTGTGTACAAAATATCGTGTTAGCACGTTTCCTTGTTGCAGCTTGTGTTATCCTTATAGTTGCCTCCCACGCCTTCATATCTATACATATACTAGTCTCTGGGCACGAACGCGCCTATGATATATATATCTCACTTTTCAATTCCTTCTTGATCTTCACATTTTTTTTTCCCTCTGATTAATCAAAAACTAATGATTTGATCTGTTTTTTTATTTCATTGACAAAATGTTATATTGTTTATGATCATGCATGGACATGCAAATTAGATACAAAATTAATTAATCTCTATTTGCTCCTATTTGTTATCTCTCTTTCTATTTTCCTAGTTTTTGATGTAATGAAGGAGACAACAACAAAATTAGAAATCACATTCACATTCTTTGTCCATATTTTGACCATTTTTGCCTAATTTTTTTTTTTTTTGGGGGGGGGGGGTGTGTGTGTTAATTAATTAATTATTATGATTTTTGGAATATATATATATACAAAAAAAAAAATTGTCTACTTGGGATAATAAGGACTTAAACATGTGAGAGTGCAAGTCAAAATGGGGCCAACTATAGCCTAATTCATTAGAAAACAATACCCCTATGCAATTGGAAAAAAAATCATCTAGTGGATGGATTGAAATTATTACAAGAATAACCGGGATATAACGTCTCGAGTTCGAGAATTGACTATGTAAAAAATTATGTTGTGAGTGTCATCTCTAAAATGAGTCATGCAATACGTGATTCAGATATAACTCGACTCACATACTAACATCAGACACTGAGTGAAACCAAAAAACATAAAATCGAAGTATAAAGATTTTTTTGGTATAAATTTTGGATCAACAAAGGTTTTTTTTTCTTTCATTTTTTGTGTTATTTGGATGGTTCATAGAGAAGACTTTTTCTGCTAAAATTAGCGTTAAAACAGCTAAGAAATTGAAGTTTTATGACATTTGGAAGGATGAGAGAGTTTAGTGTTATCTAATTTTTCCATATTTAAATATCATTAACTTCTCTTGAAAATACCTATTTAACAGGCTAAGATTTAAATTATACATATTGTATTACTAAAGTTTTCGTTTAACACATATTAGTTCACATTTATAAAGTTACCACTTTATAGTTTCGTTGTTTCATTTCTCATAGGGTGTTTAATACTTTGCAAAGTCACGATAGTGTTTCAACTCATCTAAATTCTTGTAGCGTAAGGTCCATTAAAGAAATTTTTTTCTATTATAACGGTGCGAATTTGTGAATTCTAATTAAAGGTGAAACAATTCTATTTCTATCTATCAGCAGGGGCCGAATTAGAGTTTCACTTACGGTTTCTATAGAACTCAACTAACTTTAGATTGTATAAGTAATTTACTTACCAAAAGAACCCAGTGAGCTGCGTTTTCTAAATACCTAACACAGATACATTAAAAAAGCTAAATATGACTCTGCGACTACTGTTGATAATATCGTATATATTTATCCATAACTAAAGCATGTATAATATGATTGTGTAAAATATGTTTTATAATATCATCAGTGTATACAACTTAAACAGATAACCGGAATCGAATCATAAGAGAAAGATTCATTGCAATTGTATATACACATTTGAATCATTGACAATTTCAAGAAATTAATTGTTTTCTTGAATTTGTTAGATCTTATTAAATTTAGAAAGAATAAGTACAGTAGCAGAAGTAACGCCAGGAATAAAATCATTATCAGAAATTGCTTGTGGTTTTATTTTATTTTTTATGAATAATGCTGTGGCTGGTACTCCAAATAAATAATATAATGTTTCTTTTGCTCCAAATCCAGTAATTCCACTTTCACCATATAGTTCATGCATACATAATCCAAATTTTTCCTTTGTCATTTTCTTTCCTTTCACACTATGCCTCTGCCAAAAAAAAAATAAATAATTTTGGTTTATAAATTAATTTTTATTAATGATAAGAGGGGTAATTAAATAGCCACGTATCGTCATTGAACTTTACTCAATATAACAGGTAATAATACTGCTCAAGTACTTTTTGGACAGTAGTAATTTGTTTTCCATTATTAAAATAATCGAAATTTATAAGTAAAATCGCAAAATAACTTACTAGATATACTCGTCTTATAGCTGCAGTGCTTGGAATCTTGAATTGTGTACGTCCCTTCCTTCTATTAATTTCTCTAAAAAATATATTTTAAAAAGTTAATTGATTAACGGCAATATATCACATTAAATGGAATATTTGATTAATATGAAATAACTATTTTACTCGACCGCATCGCAAATTGAATGGTAAAAATCAGCCATTGTGGTTCTAAAATATTTGTCATAACATAGTTCTATTATTTCATCTTCAATTTCTTCGTCTCTTCCTGCAAAATAAATTACAAAAAAAAAATTAAAAGAATTATAATATTAACATATTATATATGATCGTTCTACATAACACGATGAATACGAATACAAGAAATCTTGAAATTATATGATTATATCTCTAGTATGGAGCGTTTTCCCCTTAATAAATCTTATATTATATATGTATCTCGATTAGTCAGATAAGTAAATAGCAAGATTGAATAAAGACCAGACCTTGGAAGGGTAAACCAAGTATGTTGATTGCTTCACTCATGACATGGAGAACTCCTCCACCAATTTTCTTGAACACCATAATTTGAAGATTAAGGAAAAATAAGGTAATAATGGTGGAGAATGTTATAATAGATTTATATTTTTGAAAAGAGATCAATTTGGATGTGAAATGAGGCTTGGAAGGTAGGAATAGTATATATATGTATATATATATATATATATATATATATTTATATTTATATTCCTTAAGCTATGGGCAAAACTTTTCATCAAGTTACTAAAATATACTATTAGATTTTCACAGAGTGAGGTCCATACAACATAGAGTGAACATAAAGGTATGGGAGAATATAGAGTGAGCACGAACCTTATCCCGATCTCAAAGGTTGAGAAACTATTTATGATGAACCAAGACGTCCGGAAATTATAGAATGAAAGTTAAACTTAGCCTTACCTTAAAGATAGAAAGACTGTTTTCGATAGATCATAAGGTCCAAAGAGTATGAAATGAATGTAAGATGTATCCATACCTCAAATATAGAGGACAGTTTTCAATAAACCGTGAGGTCTAAAGAACATAAGATGTATACCTGCCTTAAAGATACAGAAACTGTTCACAATATAAACCATCGACTCAAAGAAAACCAGTCCAAAAAACAGTTTGTGACTAGGACACTTAAAAAAGGATAAAGAGATCTTTGACTGGCTTTAATTAATAAAATGGTGTACTTTTGGTAAAACCAACTACACTACTAAACTTGAGGGATTAAACAATGTAAATACTTGCCTTTCATGCAAGGAGAATCATTATCATACTTTTTCATTTCTAAAAAGAAAGAATATAATATCTTGATGTAGCAACTATCCTACATTCTAAGTTCTTCATAGAAAATGTAAATATTCCCATTTGCTAAAATTGCAAAGCCATTGAGATATCTCAAGGTAGAGGAAGAAGAATTTAACTCTTGCAGAATTCAAGGCAAGTATATTATATATGCATCTATTATCCAAAACAAAGTCAGCATCAAACTATACTCAACAAAAACTCAAATCAACGACGAAAAACTACTATTTCTTGATCTTGTCAATGCGAAAAAATGTCATTGACTCACTATAGAAAGAGCAATAAAGATAACATCCATGATTGAACCAAAGCCTACACAAATTACAACATTAAGAGAACTTCATCGACATGTTGAAGAAAGGCCAGTTACATAATCAAAGTAGCCAGGATAACTAAGGCCAGTCAATCTTGTGCGTGATTTAAGCTCCCTCCCCTAGTGTCTTCTTTGATGTGCTGATGTAAAGCACTGCAAGCAGAGAAACTCTTAATATTACATTCTGAACGTTAGAGGCACATGCATATTAAACGAAGGTTGGCAGCTAGTTGTTTTTGCTTACCGTTGTTTCCACGAATGAAAGCATCACCATATTTGTTCTTCAATTGCCCATTAACATATTCTTCGGTTTGCTCCATTGCTATATTCATGTATCCATCTAAACAGGCAAGGATACCTGCACCAAGCAATAACAAACTTAGAATGTAATTAAGCTGAGTTTCTCGTCATGAATTGTGAAGAAATGAACTACCACCTGGAAAAAAGCATAAGCAATAAGCAAATAAGGACTAGCACAGGTTTTAGGTAGAGTGCATTTACTTTCTCAAGAGAACTTCTACCTAAAGATGTAGGCACACAGGTAAAAAGTTGGAGAGGTTCACAAGCAGTTATTATCGCTGGTGGCTAAGATAAATAGGTGGATAAGTTTCACGTTACACATGCATTGGTTGCAGGCAACAAGCCCTTGGGTAGGCAACAAGCCTGCTTTCTTTGCTCTGTGAATGAGAGAGAACGCCAGATGAAAAAACACACTTAATTTCTCTAAATAGATTCTGCTTCATAGTTATAAATTGCATGTCACAGATACCTACAATCAAGGCCAGCTTTTGAGGTAAATTTACAACAATTTGTACCTAGTACCTACGAAGCATATCTTTTTAACATCAGTCAAATGGTTATTACACATAAATTGGTCCAGTCTGTAGTTTAGTCTATGTATGCAGACAACTAACAGTCAATAACAAATGTTGGTAACCTATAAAACACAAGACTGACCAATTAATATTTGAAATGTCAAAAATACTACACTTAATTTCACAACAATAAAACTTCCTTTCTATGTTAAAAATCAAATCTCAAGGACTATATCAGCTGCTGCTCTGTTACTAACTTGTTTAGTATTTTAATGCAAAGCTTGAATGGAATAGGGAACGGACAGTACATTCGACAATCTTATACATGACTAGAGTTTCGTCGTGTTATTTAGTACAAAACTACATATAACCAACATGCATATGCAAGAGTACAGTAAGTTTAAAAGAACGACAAGAACAAGAAAAAGCAAATCAGAGTGACTAACCTCGATAGTCAACACCAGAGTTCAATTTGACAACAACAGGTCGTCCACGAATAGACTTGAGAAAATCTGCTGGAGTCTTGGTTGTTGATCCTTTCTCTCCTGCTCCACTCATTTTCAATTACTTACTCTGTAGCATATCAATAGCGGTAAATTATCAAGATACAACTTATAAAACCAGTATACAACCATACTGCCCAAGCAACAGCAGAGTAGTTTGACATAAAGGGTTGCAGTAAACAGTTTACACATTGATAAAGAAAATTGAAGGAACAGAATACAGCCATCACGTAGCACCAACTTTTTCATCTGCAAGCACTTTAACTGTTGACACATTTAAATGGTTTCCTAGAGTCTCCAACTAACAATTACATTGCAGTTAATAGGTGTCATAATTCAACTATTAAGATGACTGTATTTCAGTGTGTTCTTATAAGCCTGCCATCAAGAATATAAATGGGCTACTAGCATGTAAACGGAAAAGATATTCTTTACTACTTGATAGTAGCACAGCTAGGAAGATATCATGCAGTTCAGAGTTCAAATATTAAAACAATTTTGCATGCGGAGTGTGGTGAATCTTATGCTAAGTAGTAGGCCATAAAACCAATTAACTGGCTACGTCCTTGGTAGGACTATCCACCATACCCCACAAGTGGAACTGTTTAACTTTCACAAGAAAGGATTCAAACCCTGGACTTTAGGAGCTTTTCTGGACTCTGATTATATTCTTGCAAGCTCGGCCATCAAAGCCCAACGCCCCTCCTGCGCATCAGCCAATTCTCGACAACTCTTTTGGTTTCTAATATTTTCAAGACCTATTATATATGACCCAACTATAAATACCATAGCAGAAGATCAAAACTTGCACGACCTTGCATTTTCCTGATATTCATCTCACTAAGAGGCAACTCTATAGATAGTAGTGTTAATGAGTAAAGAAGTAAGTAGTAGATAAACCTGACTGGGCTCTAGAAGATCCCAAGGGACTAAAGAACTATTCAAGTAGATCATGAGGTTTAAACGAGTATAATGTTCGATAAAACGTCTTCATAATTAGTTGTGAACACTTTCTCAACTCATGTGGCTCTAGATTCAAACTTAGTGTTCTCCTATCAATTACATGTCAATATTTCAAACCAGGATTTCTCCTCAATTAAAAGAAAACGTTCCTTTAACTGAACAAAGTGGGATTGGCATTTTTCGAACTATCAAGGTCCAAAATTAGCACTTTCGTGTAAAAGTCGATCTTTTCCAACGTTGCGCCAACTTTCTTACAACACAATCAGTTCCAAGAAAGAACGAAAAAAGTACAGCCCGAGTAATTAACCATCTAACTCTGGAAGAGTAACAACTTCTCAAAATCAACAACACTCCATTTCTAAACAAGAAACATTAAAAAAGAATTCATGTGTACTGTCCTAAGCAAAAGTTGTGGAACCCGAAACCCAAATCAAAAACACCGAATGCAATATGGGTTTAGTATTGTTAACCATATTCTATAACAACAGAGTAAAACCAACTCAACTAACCCTCCATTCTGAGAAAACTAACAAAGCTTCAATTTTTTTTAACAAGAAGAGCCATAAACAATGAATTGATGTGTTTTTTCCTAAGCACACGAAACCCAGATCAGAAACACAGCATCCAACATGGGTTTTCAATATCGAAGCATATTATCGATCGAAAGAGAACAAGTACAGTAAAATACATCGCAATTGAGTAAAATTAGAGAAAAAGAAACAAAATTCACATATTTTTACACATCAAAAGAAACTAAAACAAATTAGAATATAGATAACATACCTCAAATAATGATTCTTTATCAACGATGAAAAGTTGCAGGACAGAGAAACTTGAAGAGACGAAGGATTTAGTGAGGAGCTAGGGTTTTGAATTCTTGTTTTTGTGGATGAGTAATAATTTGTAATTGGGTCTAAATATGAGGGGTTTTGTTAAAAACTCATTACCATCTTAAAAGATTGGAGTATTGTATATTTGACCCCTAAACTTTGGTTATTGTTGTAGAAGTTATTTTCGTAAAAAATTAGTTTTACTTGCAGGAGTTGGCCTAGTCGAATCTCATTAAATAGTCGTGTTATGTTTCTTCTCTGTTTTCTTTGTTTATGATTGTATGCTAGTTAATCCTCGATATTTCCGCAACATGATTGTATGAATCCTCAAAATCTAAAGAATTCTATAATAAGTGATATTCAATTTCCAATATATCTCGTAAATCTTCTCATTTATTCGAGTCCTAATGAATACTGTTATCACTTTTAGTGGTGAAAAATAGTACTATTAGATATGTGTGAAGTTAGTCTTGATGCATGTTACATACCCTGAACATCGAAACAGGGTGACTCAACGTAATTGGGGGCCTAAAATATAAATATACTTTATATATGTGTTTATTAAAAAAATTACACTATTAAGATGAAAATTATTAGTACTTAATATTATTTTTTCAGTTACTAATTTTAGGTAAGATTTTATCAACTCAACATTGAAAAACATCTTTCAGTGAGACAATTATTATATGTATTGTTAACATAATGATACAAGTAATAAGTTGATAAATATTAAATAAAGATAAGAGTTAGAACCATAGAATTTGACTCAAGAAGTTGATGACTTGGTATAACCTCATTTTAATATGCTTAAATAATGCTTGAAACTAAAATTTAATAAGAAATAAAAAAAATTGTAATTCACTTTGTAACACTTTTCACTGTTAATCCTCATTTTTAACAAAGTACTCCACAAAAGATATTAAAGTGGATAAAATAATTTATTTTAAAAAAAATATACTTATTATTATAAATAATTAATTTTTCTATAAAAATTTTAACACATAATTTATTCTTGACAAAAATTTGAGAGTCTAAAACAAAGGCCTTATTTTTTAATGCACAGAGCCGCTCATGCATCGAAATTATAAAGAAGATACTACACATTTCAATAAAATTAGTTTAAATGATATTTTCATTTTACTAGCATGTTAAGGGCTTTGATTTTAGAAGCACGAGACATATATGTGAAATTTCTATAATATAAACCATATAAACATTTATTTTTGTAATTATATATGCATTCGAATCATATTAAATGAGTATTTACTATATATAATGTCCCGTTATAATCAAACTGAACTCTTCCTTTCAAAGGGTTAAAAGCGTTGTGTATCTCATGTGTTTGAGTCTTTATAATAATACAGAGATATAACGTTTAATTTTTTCGTTATCATTCTATCTAAACAAGATAAAATTATACATTAAAATATACGTTTTTTGCTTTTTCATGATAAACACTAATAAAAAATATAAAAAATATCTCGAATCAATATTCAAATACCACCAGGCATCATGTTAGCGTTATGTTGTCATGGAAAATCAATCCCATACTTGATACTACTATATACTATGGTACAAAACTTTAATTTATTAATTTACATATATTCACAACATTCTAAAATTCATCTTTCATTTATATATTTTCAATTCAAATTTTAAGAAAATTTCTTATACTGGTATATTCTCAAGCATTCATTATATATATGCCACATTTTTTTTTGATTAACACATTAGCAAGCTTGAATTTTTATTATAATTTACTAACATTAATGCGTATAATTAAAAAATGTAACATATTCTAAATAATTAACACATTTTATATAATGAGCATTTAAAAACATACACAACAAAAAAAATTATCATATAAATGGGATATTTTTCAACTACTAGATGGAGCAAGTGGATAAGTTGATTTAAATTTTGAAAGCTAAGTTTGAAGGGCCTCCATAATTAATTAAAAGCAATGTAAAAAAATACTATATAATAATGACAAACAACATTTTACTTGTGAATTTCATGTAAAATACAATTACATGTTTCCTTAACCTTTAAATAATTCACGTTTTTAAAATATTTACATGCTGCTAAGTCAAAATTATATGCATTGATCTTGTGAATTTTGTATAATCAGTATATTTTAATATAGTGTAGTAAGTAACTTAATTATCTCATTTTTATTAGTAATTCTTTTAGGTGAGTGATCATAGTAAACTAATTTTTCAGTCTTTTATCATTTTTTTCAAATATAGTCAAATTTCTTTAAAACAAATTACCTATACATTTCTTTAGTTAAAACGTATCATGTACAGATACACAAGTTTATACTCGATAAGAAAAAGATAATGATGGATTTTAACATCTTATAACTTATTATATTTTTAACAGGACCTCATCGTCACTCAAAGTCTCGACCTTTTTATGGTGATTAAATTTTTCATTCTATTTATCAATGCGATATACTTTAATTTTATCCAATCTATTTTATAATTGAAAATGTTTTTTTCCCCATAAAAATAAGCATTCAATAATGATAAAAATGGGTGTAGGGCATCATAGATGACAAAACCCTAGAAATTAAAATATTATCTCCAACTGAAAAGAGAGAAAAAAAGATAAAAGAGGATATATTGCTACTATATTTCCTTTTACATATATAATTTACATGCGTATACTCGATTTTTTCAGAATAAAATTACACTAAATATATTATTGCGATTATATATATGTATTAAAACTTATCTTCTTGGCTATTATCCAACCAGCAAGTTGGCAACAGTACTAGCTGGTGAGCATCATAATAGTTGCTTGAACTAAGCGTGTGTACCTCTTTTGATTTTGACAGTACCTTACTATATGCTAAGAGATATTAATGTTTAGAATAATATCTTTGTGATTTTTTCAAATAATTAGGTTCTAATATGTGCTGTTTAATGTTATATATAATATAATCTTCTTTGGTCTAACAACATAAATGAGTTGCACCGGAATTATTGGAATCCCTCCGGGCTTTAACTAGAGATTTCGATTTTGAATTTTTGAAAAAAATGTGTTAGGAGTGTCGATGCTATAAATACTTCCTATAATACGCAAAGCTGGATTAATCAGACTTTAATATAAGAAATAGATAGAAAAATAATGTGCTATAACATAAATTTCACACTAATTTGCTATTGAAAATATTTTTTTTTTTTATAATAGTATTTTTAACCACTAACATTTTTAGATAAAATAATCGCACATTTTAAACCTATTTAACACATTATTTGGTGCATGAACGTGATGCAAGTTGCAGTGACAAATCTGTAAATAATCGATTGGATGTTACTGTTTATTTTTGTCTTCTTGGGAATTTGGATTTGTTACCTAAAACAATTTTGAATCCTGTTATAGTTTGATTTACTGGAATTTTTTTCTCAAATCAAGTCGATTCAATGGTTTAAATATAACAAGAAGATATTGTATTTTTACCGTAAAATATATAAAACTTTGACAAATGAAATTCAATTAAAATATGTGTATCCTACATTGCTCGATCTCTCAAAAAAAAATCGATCACACATGGGTCGATTCATCAAAAAAAAATGCATTACTTTTTTTTGAAAAAATAAAATCCATTGATACGCATACGAATAAAATAAATTTAATGTCCAAAGCAACATAGGTATAATAGTCATAATTAAATAGATAGATATAGTATTATTAGAGTTAGAGCCTGTTTGGCTCAGCTTAAAAGCTGGTCAAACTGACTTAAAAGCTGGTTTTTGACTTATTTAGCTGTTTGACAATCCTCAAAGTAACTTATTTTAAGTTAAAAAAAACTTATTTTAAGCCAAAAGTTAAAAGCTGGGGTAGGGGTGCTTTTTTTTTTCAGCTTATAAGCTGTTTTAAGTTGACCACATTTTTACCTTTTTACCCTTAATATTTTTATACAATCTCCAAATTACCCACATAACCCTAACTCTTTCTTCTATTTTTCCCTTTTCACGTGTGGATGATAGACAATTACTATTACTAATGAATNATCTTAAATCTTTCAAGTGATCAATTCGAATTATATATTATTAAAATGTAAAATAAGTTGCACATATAACTTAAATAAAAATTTATATTCCTCTTATAAATAATTTGTGATAATAAAGAAATATGTGAATGATAGCAAAATATAATTATTTATGGCTGTAAAATATAAATTAATTAACTTTTATTATGTTAACACCTTTTAAGGGTATTTCAGACATTTTGATTTAAAAAGCTGTTTATCAGCACTTATTTGCCAAACACATCAACAACTTTTTTTTTTACTTCAGCACTTTTATCCAAACGCATAACTGCTTATTTTAAAAATAAGTTTCAGCACTTTCAAAAGTAATTTTTTAAAGCTGCTTTTATTAAGCCCATCCAAACGGGCCCTTAGCACCTAAGTACTTTTTGCAAAAATAATTTTGGTGCTTTCTGAAAATTCAAAATCCACCCTACACTTAAAAAAATCCTACACTTGCATAATTTTTACTATCAACTTGTAGAAATTTACTCACATTTCTTTATCATGTACTATCTTTATTTCAAAATATACTGTCACGTTTCACTTTTTGAGAGTCAAATTATTTAAACTTTGGCAAAACCTGGAGTTTTAGTAGACGAGAGGTGAAAGCCAATATGGACGATTAAATTAGAAAGAAAAAAGGAAGAGTAATACTCTAAATAGGAAACCATCACTATCGTATAAAGAAGATTTAAGAAGTTAGTAATAGTAATGTTAAGTATTTTGCTAATTAATTCTGTTATAAATTAGTATCAAGGACAATATAAGTTCTACGTTTAGTAAACTTTTTAACTCAAGAAATCATTTTATTGTTCATTTTGTATTTTTTACTTCGTCAATGAATTGGATTTTCTCACTATATTATTTTTAATAAGCAGAAAAATGAAACAAATTATTTATCTGTATTATAAAGCAATATTCATCTAATACAAGGTTCTCCGTTTCCTCTTCTTCACAAGTTTCTCGCCAACATTATTTTTGATAGCTCAACGCTATAAGAAAATTTATCGTTAATTTTATTTAATAACGGTTTATCTAAAAGTCATGTTAGTTATAAGTTACTTAGTAATGGATTAACAAACGGATTTTATAGGTGTTAAGGGTCTTTAATATGCAGTTTTATCCTATATTTCTATGAAAGACTATTTTTATAGCTCGAACTTATGATTTTCTAATCACATAATAATAACTTTATTATTGACTCCCGTTATTCCCCCAAGAAGGGCGAGAATAAAAAAGAGACGATGAAATACTACTTCACATATCCAGTGTAATTTTATGAGTGGAATTTGAATAGCGCATTATGTACTCAGTCTTATCCCTACCTAAAGATAAAAAAAACTATTTTCAATAGACAACTGGCTTAAATAAAACAGAATAACAATCAATAAGAATAGATTAAATATAGTAGAACTAATGGAGGAATGAATAGTGACAACTTATACAGATAACATGGATGATAAAAAAAAAGATTATAATCGAATCAACGAATAAGATAATGTTTTATGCTACTTCAAAGTAAATCTTGAATGAATAGTTAGTACCAAAATCAATTTTATTTTTTTTCTCCAAGTTGATTGCAATACTAGCCACTAAATACAAAAATATCAAAGCAAGTTGGACATGGCTAGCTAGGCTATTCATATTACTACTACTACTACATAATATATATCACCTAGTAGTAGTATATATATGACAAAAATTACATCACAATTAATACAAAAGCTTAGCCCAAGTACTAGTTATATAACTATAGCTAATTTCTAATTTACATTGCCTTCAAGGCCCTTTTTTGTTCTTCTTTTTTTAGTTAATTAACTAGATTTAAGCAAAAGTAAAAATTAATAAGTTCATTTAGCCATACCACACATTTGTAGGCAAATTCTCCAACAATTCTGGAACATAATCTTCTCCAACATAATCTTCAAACGATAGATCTGAATTATCCGTCATCGTTGTTTCATTAGTACTATTCACATAATTAGGTACCACTTGATGATGTATAGTACTATCTACCTCAACAACTTGTGGATCATATTCTGGTGGCGACTCTGAATAATAAAATTCTTTTTTCTCAGTGCCAGCAACACGGATATTAGTATCGGTTACCGGGTAGTTAGCGTGTTGGCCAGTGAGTTGTTGGACTAAAGCTCTAAATTCTTCAGCACTTGTGATAACCTTCATTGGATTTGAAATATAAACAACTTTAACTGGCTTTTTTTTGGTGTTTTTGGGATGTTTGTTTGCTTTTTTTGAATGTACACTAAGCATTTTATCCATTGAATTTTTTTATTTTTTTTTCTGTGCTTGTGTTTGGGCTATTTAGGGAAATGGAGAAGTTGGGTTTTTTCTAGGAAAAGGGAAGGAAAGGAAAAGAAAAAATTGGAGTGAAGAAAGGGAAAGAGCCAAGTGGATGGTAAATGGACACAAGAAATGTAGTACTAGTAGTAGATAGAAAGGGAGTTAAGAGAAAGGAGGGATTAGATTTTTCCCAAGGCTCATTTTATAGAGAGTTGTGTTCACTACATAAAGACAAAAAAGTCTACCATCCATAATTTCTTCCGTTTAAACAAACATTGTTATCTGATGTGGAACCAGATTTTGTGAGGGGTATTGATAGGATTTATATTGTTTCAGAACTTATTAGTCCAATTGATAGTGAAAATGTTTGAAAATAATTGTGTTTTACTTAAGTCATTTGAACATATTAGAAAACAAATGAGATTAACACAGTTTGTCTTCATTTCTTCAATCAAAATTATTACAATTCGAACACAATTGAAGGCGTTTGCAATAGAAAAATCGATCAAAATCAATCAACAGTGTTTGAAAGAAACAAATTATGGATGGTTCAATGATTCAATAGAAAAATGACGTAGTTAAGGTATCTGAGGGAAAAAACCCAACAAGTTTAAGGATTTATTTATGAGTTCGGTCTGTTTATTGATTTAGAAAGGGTTTTTTTTAGGTGATGGAAAAGAAAAGAATTGTCATAAATATATAAATATCACAAAGAACAGAGTTGTGAAAATAATACTATTTGATACAAATAGATTTTCGTAAGGATTGATATTGAGCTTCTACTTATTTATTTTGTTTTTAGATGGTTTAATCAACAAAATGTCTAGGTTCGTATATGATTTATGTTCTTTATAAATATTATTGTGTTAACAGACTAAACGCATTGAGAAGAGATAATAAGACATGATATGATGTATTGTTTAAATTGTTGATCGAGGATATGACATTAGTTAGATAGAATGGTGTGGAGATCGTGTATTAAAATAAAAAAGTAGTACGTAATGAAATGTTATCTTGCTTTTCGCCGATTCAACTTTATTAATGTTTGTGGTTATAATAAATGTACACTTATATACAGTTGTAGCTTTTGACATCTATATATCATTATCTATTTCTTGTGTTTTAATTACGACTAGTGCACTATTTTATTATTGTTCTTATTACCTTTTTAGTAGATTTTCCGCTACTTTTCTTATTTAATTAATTGTTATGTAAAAGTGAAAACTCACATATTCGACTAATTTGGAATTAAAGGTTGGAAAATAAATTACATATTTGTGGTGTTTGTAACGCACGCATTTGGAAGGAGCGTGGACCGTAGTTGTAGTAGAACAGCCATCATGCCCCAATATTCTTACACGTGGCATAAGAAGATGAACACCAAGCCTATGACGTCATACCTTTGCCAATTGCTGACGTCACTGACTCAAGTTGCGGTACGACTTCATTATTCGGATCTGGCTTATAGATTTTCCAAATAATATTTGGAAAAAAAATTTAGCGTGTTTGTTTTGCGTACATTTTGTCATTATTTGATAAATATTTTAAATTTTTAAATATTAATTTTTTCTAGTATTTGAGCTAAATCTTATTATTTGAGACTTTTTAAAAATTGAAATCTTATCCCAAATTTTTATCTTTTACAAAAATTCTTCTACAGTTATTGTTTATATTGTATTACATGATTTTTTACGTTAATTTCAAAGTAGTGATGAAATATTTTGTGAATGTTAAATGATAATATAGTTATTGATGAAAATGATGAACAATCGGCTCAAGATAACAAAGTCATGTGTTTTGTCTACTTCACAATGTATGAAATTATGCTTGTTGCACTCGCTCTAAATTATCACATTGCTCGAGTGTCATGGACACTATTTGTTATTGTTGTAATAAAGATCCAATTGACTTGTATAACACAAACTTATGGTCAGTTTTGATATTTTTAAAACTTATTGGTATAAATCATATTTTTCGAAAAAAAGTGAAATATATTTTCCAAATACTATTGCCAAACACATGGTGGAATTTCATCCAAATTTTCATCTAAATAATATTTGCCAAAAATATTTGAAAATCTACAGCCAAACACTAGCTAAATATTTTCTCGATATCTAGTTGATTCGAATTCATATTATAATTCGTAAAGACTTACTAATTAGTTGATCTCTGCTACTTAGCAAAAGTGATGTCATATTGAAAATTTAAATTTAAAATATTTGATTAAAAAAGAAAAAATATTTAACGTCCCGTAATACAAACTTATTGAGTTATTGTGATGGTCCAAAATGGATAAATTGCTATCATGTCAAGCAAATTAGAGATATTTCGTAGAAATGTCCTAAATTCTACTTTCTTCCTTAACATTGTTAGCCTGTCCATTTTAAACATAGTCCCTGGTAGATATAAATTATAATTTTTCAAAAACTAAAATTTATAATAGATAATTCTGCATGAAGGAATAAAATGTTTCCAAATAAAAATAATTTTATAATATATCTATATATATATATATATACTCGTACAAATAACATATACTAGTTGAGTAGATATGGGAAGATAAAGTACAATCTTATTTTCAAATTTGTTCATATACTAGTTGAATAGATATGGTAAGACAAGTACACTCTTATTTTTAAATTTGTTTTGGTATATTATGCTCACAAATAAAATACGAAGGAACATTTCAATATGAGTTGTGGTGCATTGGTGGAAGTGTTTCACCCTTAATCAGAGGTTTCGAGTTTGAGTTCTGGGTATGGAGAAAATTCTATGGGAACGCCGCCCACAAATGGGTCATGTAGAGCGCAATCCGAATTTTGTCAAAGCTCCAATATGGGCTCCGGACACTGAATGGAAAATAAAAAAATATGAATATTTTATTATAAACATTGCATGTACAAATTCGTTTATCTTTTGATATTCCTTTTCAAGGGAATATTATACATCCCTTTATATAGATATGAACAAAGATTTACGATTACATCCGCCTCCCAAGTACTCTTAATAGAAATTGAGCACAAATTATAGAGTCTCAACTCGAATATTGATGTCTACACATTCATTATAATCATAATTTAAAATTACCAAATTCAAATATTTTTTTTTATTATCTTTAACTCCGTATCAAATATAATCTTATATAGTATATAAGTAATACAAGATAAAGTTATATATAATAAATTATTACAATTCTACCTTTCTTCTAATTTCGTATATAGTGAAAGCTTACAATATACTTATATATATTGTTTCTTTTTTTTCTTTCTTTAGAGCCAAACATAAGAGAGGAGGGGGGGGGGGGGCACCCAGTAAAACAGTACAAGTTTAAAAGTTATTTCTCAATATATTTTTCTTCTTCAATTCATTAGACTTTAACTCACTATATGTTAATAGTTAATTCAATACTAAAAATCTTAAATAGGAAATTTGTCATTTATTAATATCTAAAATTATTGTAAAAGTTTAAGTAAAAGCATGTTTTTGTTGTTGTATGATATTGATAATGTCAAACTCAAAATTTTAATTAAGAATATAGAGATCACTGTATAAACTTTTAAAATGTTTAAAACTTTATTTAACATAATATATTAATGATTTTTATGTGTTCAAATTCAATATAAAGATGGAAGTTAATTACTTTCTTGTCATATTTTCTACCTTAGAAAAAGCAGTTTGCAACGCGTTCGCAAATCAACCATGCATGATTAATGATTATATAATATTGTTATAATAAAACAAGTAATATATATATATATTTAAAAATATCTTTGACATTAAAAAGGAATTAATCATTTTTGTGGATCCTACTATTCACAACAACCACGTAGTTAAGTACCAACTTGAGGGAGTTAAATGATATGTGGCACCAAGGGACCCCTAATTTACTAGCACAGTTGGCCACACGATATAGATGCCATAATTTATCTACTCAATTTATTTTACAAGATATTTATTATTATATTTTTATTAGTATAAATATTAGATAATTTTATTTATTAATATACAAAAACTCATCAAAATTTGAATCACAACTTAAATAGAGATGTTTAATAGCTTAATTAGTTGACTATCTGAACTTTAATTTTATTGATAAGAATTCAATTGTCTACATAGTCCATTCAACCCCATTATTTTTATTTTTATTACTACTGAATCCACAACCCATTTATGCTATTGGTTCAAAACTTATTTGTGTATATATATAAGTTGAATTAGTAAATTTCGAATACCAAACTACCTAACGAAGTAACAAAATAGAGTAATATATGTATAGTACTTGAATTTCGAATACCAAACTTTTCAAGTTTTCAATCACTTGAATTTATTTATTTTTTGTCTATAAATAGAAGAAAAATTAACAACAATGAGAGCAACAACAGAATATTTTTGATATTTTTTTGGATAATTATATTCAATCAATTTCAATAAAACCTTATCGTATTATACAAGAGTTGCAAGATTTAGGCATCCAAAACTTTGGTGTATATGCAATTGTATTGTTTTAATACTAGTATATATGCAAAGTCATTCTTGGCAAAATAAATTTATTAATTAATTTGACATTGAACTTAATTAGAATAAACAAAGATTCAAATAAATTAACATTCAAGTTCATAGTTAAACTTTGATAGAATAATATATCGACAATCTCTTAATAAATTACAATTATAGATATTTAAACTATAGTATGTTCCGAATTCTGAGTGAGCTCGTTTACACGTGAGAAAGTATTCATATTAGCTAGGTACTACCGACTCAAGTTCTTGTGTGTACGTGTTCTCGGGTGTTCAATATATAGATAAGTTAACTATCATATTCTTTAATTATATGTGTTAATCTCAATATGTTGTAAAACCTCAAGCACGAGGGGCGTTTTAAAGCTCTCACATAAGTTTTTTCAAAATTTGAACCACAGATATATAATAAGTCAAAATATTTCATCATGTATCAAAATTTCAACCGAAACAAAGTATAATTTAAATATAAAAATAAAATTTAAAAGATTATCGATATGTTTAAATAACGATATTGAAACGTGATGGATGTAGAAAGAAACTATTACATCGCACGTGCCTTGACGTTTTAGAAGAAATACAAGGATTTTGTTGAGACACGATATTGACCTTAATGCTGGGAGGTCCCCACATTTGTGGAACAACTCATCAACAACAATATATACCCCCAACCACCCACACCCCACCATGCGGGTCGAAAAACTCAGTAACTTTTGTTAAGATTGTACTAAAATATTTCGTTAGATATTTATTAATATTTAACCCTTGTGACGATTGCGAGGTAGCACGAGTTACGTAGAAAGATTAATGTACTTTTAGTCTATATTAACATAAGTTCACATATTTAAGGGCTTGTTAATGATATAAATCGAGAGACAAATTTATGAGATTTATTGGATCAAAACAGATAATATGTGTCATGAGTTTAAAGTTATGATAACTATAAACTCAATTATTATTATATATTAACTTGAGTTTACATTAAAAAAAATTAAAAACGTCAAATTTTAAATCGAATTCAGGATGCTTCCATTCTCCAAGATATTATATTATCGAGGAAGCAAGATAAGGAACGATGGAATTATAGAAAAGAAAAAGTTTTCACGTATGCCTTAAACTTATTATATATAATACTCAATCAATCAATCAAGTCATGACTAGTATTTGTAGAAAATTTATTCAATATTCATGTAATTATAAGCATTATGATTACGTGACTAGCTAGCAAATCATGGTCGCAAGTTCAAATTAACCATAAAAAGCCTCTAAAAGATAATGCTATGAGTTGTGATATAATTCATAGGCCGGTGTAGCACTAAAAGTTACAAATCCATCCGAACACGATAATTTTGGCTCATATTCAATAAGATACTCATAACGAGAACTTGTTACCTACCACCAACACATTAACCATATAACTATGTCCAATACAAAGTCAACTTTGACTCAAACCCAATAGCATGCTCACATAAATGCACAACGATTAGTTAGCTCTCACCAATACATGTACAATATAACTCGATCCAACAAAATTTAGACAGACCAAGGTTGCTTACCTTAGTCGTTCGGACATGAATTTAATGATATTTGCAAAAAGGTATTTTGGAAATCGAAAAATGTGTTCCACTTGAAAAAAATGTTGCGACTACAAAAAATTCTTATTTGAAAATATGGTTAGAACTAGCTTTTCAAACTTGAAAACCCTCACCTTCTAGCTGAAGTTCAAAAAAAATCAACTATTAATGTATAACCAACCAAACAATATTTTGAAAGAAAAAAAGGTATGTCCAAACAGTCTAATAGTTTTTCATTTGCCAAAACATATACCAATTTGATGAAACAATTGATACTTAGCAAAAAAATTTAAAAGCTCAACTAGTAACCTCCCTCAAATTGAGACAAGGGTCAAGAGAAGTATTTAGTCAACAGAGGAGGCTGCTTCCAGTAAAAATACTTTACATAATGTACAGAAATACTATGCGTTAATGAGTACAGTAATCGATCAAGAAAGAAGCCAGAAGACTAATGCTCATGCTTGACACGAGCCTTTAGTATTCCGGGGAGAGGAGGTGAGGTCGGAAGCCTGCCAGATGAGTTTGGGGCAGATGGATTAGGGATATGATGCTGAAACATGCTGGCCATACTGGAACTCGGACCTTCACCTCCATCAGCAGATACATTCTGTGGGACAGAACCGTCATTTGATCTTCCGCAAAAATTCATTGCTTTGAGGATATAATTATCGTCATGCAGCTCAAACGGAGTGCTGGAATTGGCAAACCACACTTGAATGAGTTAATGAATATCAAAAGTATGTATGACTTGTATATATAGGACTCAGCCGAGTCATTCACACTCTCATTGAACCAAAAAGAGTATAGACGTTCCAAGGCCCTAACCTGTTGAAGTCGAAATGCACCAGCTGCATATCTTCTGATATTTCCACTTCGACTGTAGCATGAGGACGAGTCTAACGTACCACAAGAAACATAAGGGGCATTATAACAATGAAATGCTACGACAGCAGCATTATAACATTTCTTTCTATTCAATTCTGTTGCTGAAATTTACAAATGCATGCAAATTATAAAATGCAGCAGGAAATTGATGGAAAAGCAATGATGCACTCCAAGTCACAACATATGATTCTCCTTATGCGCAACGACGACAATAATAACACCATATCCAGTGTAATGCCAACCACAAGTGGAGTCTGGGGAGGGTAGTGCATACACAAACCTTACCCCTACGTTGAGAGCTAGAGAGGTCGTTTCCGATAGACCCTTGGCTCTAGAAAAAACAGAAAGCAGATGGGGCTTAAACCAAAATATGCAAAGATGAAAAGTAAAATGTCATAGACAGATGCCTCCTTCTGTATTAGATTCAAAAGTAGAACCCCACCATAAGCCCTGCTTAGGGCATCTCCAACCCTATCCTCTATTTCACTCTTTAAATATAGAGTTCTCTATTTTTTCATACAATGAACTCCAACCCAATTCTCTATTTTACTCTCTAAAAAAGAATCTTTTCTCTTTCCTCAATATTATATTATTATTTCTATTTCATTCTTATTTTCTTATTTCATAATATAAATCATTTCTTCTTTTTGAAAATAATCACTCTATAATCTTTATGTAATACAAAATTTTCATTTAATACAAAATTATATTTTATTCTAAATAACATAAATTGCAATAAATATTATATAATACATATTAACGAACAATTCAAATAAAAGTGAAATCATTGATGAAATATTATTGCATCATAAATATTGTATTATCATGAAATTTATTTTAAATCATACATAAATACTCAACTTTCAAGACTATTTCGTTACTCTCATGAATGTTCTATTAACGTATTATGAAGTTCAAAATGAGCATTTTTTGTCCTTATTTTTTATGTGTAGCTAAAAATTGTATAAATTAACAATTTCATCTTATATCCAATTATTTCATGTGCTAATTTACTTCCCATATTCCATTTTGAACTATTGAATCAAATACTTTCATGCTATTTAAAAAATGTAGTTTAATAATTTATCATTATAACATAAAAAGTAGATTGTTTGAATTATCATGTAATTTTGTGCATACTTCATAATGAAAAATAATTATAATCTAAATTACATATTTAAAATGACCAAAAAAAATTAAAAATCAATAATATGTTTTAGATGTTATATTACTTAGAAAATAATTACAAATATTAGAGACGTAATTAATAACCTTATATAATATAAATAATATCAAAATAACTTTAAGTTACATATTTAAAGTGACAATTTTTTTAAAAAAATAATTAATTTGGCGGAAGTAGTAACTTGTTAAATGTTATATTGCATTAGAAAATAATTACAAATGATAAAGATTAAATTAGTAATATAATAGAAATAATATTATAACAATCAAAAAGTAAAATAGAGAAATAGAGAGATGAATAGTAGTTCTCCAAATCTCTATAAATAGAGAATAGAGAGTTTTTTAGAGATGGGTTGGAGATGGTCTTAGGTTGTCCTACTACTTCTGCAGATTATTACTAGAAGCCAAGTGTAAACGAGGCATGCAGATATGGAAGAAAAGAAACTAATAGAATAGATTATGAACATAGAATTTAACTTAACCACAAGAATTTTTTCTTTCAGAAATATTGATCACTGTAAACTCAATGTTTAAGAATATATACAGAAGCTCATCTTCCTTCAAAGCTACAATGAAAATCGTCTAGATAGGTGTTCTATGCTTTTAGATACCCAAAAGCTCTACTCACCTAAGAATAGCACTACTCTTGCATCTTATCTTGAAGTTTTACTGATACTAAAAATTCCAATACTACCAAAAACTAAAAAACACTATTCAGGTACAAATTGAAGAGTTCACATGTTATAACTCACCCATTTTCATTAACTAACTTAATCTTAAGTAGGTCTTGGGACAATATTTCGTTGAACAAGACCACCGAGTGTAATCTCACAAGTGGCATCTATGGAGGTTGTGTGTACACAGCCTTACCCCTATCTTGTGAAGGTAGAGAGACTGTTTCAAATAGACACTTGGCTCAAGCTCAAGTGAAGCATAAAGAATCAGTATGAAAAGGAAAACAGCAATCAAGAAGCCATGTGGAAAATAATGGAGGAAAAAACCAGTAGCAACAACATATAAACCATAACTAGAAAAAAGGAAACAACAGGTAAGTATAAAATAGAAGACTAAGATATTTGGAAAATAATAATATTAATAAGGAAAATTAGGCAACGCTCAATTACCTACGAACCTTCTAGCCTAATCCTCGACCTCCATATCTTCCTATTGAGGGCCATGTCCTCGCTAAGTTGCAAGTGTATCACTTCTTCAGCATAATTCTACCTCTACCTCTCACACCCACCGTAGCCAACCTTTCACACCTCATTGCAGGGCAATATTTCATTCAAGTTGATGAAAAAAGGGTATTGTGAAGATGATTTTGAAAAAGAATATTTTACATATTCTTTTCTGTACAAATACGATCTTGTGAAAATAATTACAAATAGAGAAAACCTCTCCTCATTTCTCCTCTTTCAGAGACCAGAGGTATCCTATATCTGTCTTCTCATTCTTATATAGAAGTGATCCTTCTGATTTTTTTATTAGAAAGAAGCCTATGCTCAAATGTAGGCGAAAAGCAATCAGCTTTTGTTAATATCAAATTTATACGGCCTGAGATAGGTCAAATTCACGTGAGCTCAAGTACAGCTAAGACAAGTTGAGGAAAGCATGTTGCCCCGAGCTTACTTGCCTTGCTTGTAGATTAAACTAATTCCAACAAAAGAAATCATGAGATGACATATTAACGAATGTAATGGTTTGTATCAGATATTTACTAATTTGCTAAACAATACAAATAACAACAGATGATTGTTGAGCATTTACCTGCACTAAAATAAACGGTAAAGCCACACCACCACTAGGAGCATTGCCTGAGCCATACAACTGATCATTGCGTTTTATGAGGTTTTGAAGCCCTACATACTATTGAAAAAGGAAAACAATTTAGTAAAAAGAATAAGGATTACAGGACCAAGATATCATGCATCAGCATTGCGAAAGACTACCAAACTTATTTCTAAGATTGAACTAAAGATAGTGCTTAGAGAGAATTTATACTTGATCTTCAAGTTCTTCTAAATAAGCTGCTTTCTTTTCAATCCTATTTCTCAAGTTAAGACGCTCAGTCTGCAGTTACAACATGAGATTAGATTAAACATAGATCAACCGATGTGTGCCAAAATTGATGGCTTATTGAATGCAACAAAAAAGAGGAAGAAGAAAGACAGAGAAATCAAACCTTTAGCTCCTCAATATCATTTGCATCAGTGCGTGGTAATCCCTTCCACTGTATTTCCTTTTTATCTTTAGAAATGATATCCATAGCCATAAGTACGTTCAGAGCATCGTAGACTCGTCGTCTGATGTTCTTCTCATCATATTGTTTCTGTCATAATAAAGGTTCAAACTAATATTATTGTTGAAAACGAACAAATTAAAAATTTATGAACCGCGAGGATGGAGAAAAACCTGATCTGAGCCTGCAACACTATTGGTAGCATCAGAAAACTCAGCTACAAGTTCATCTGCAACCTGAGCAAGACATTAACTTCTGAGATCAGAAATCCCTTGAAAAGCAAATTGTTCAACACAGGAGAATGTAGCAAGCAGAAATCAGCCGCAGAAAATGCTAGAGTACAGTTAAAAGTGCAAATAAGTCCTTAGAAGCCAACAACAGGAGTACAACTACCCTTGTATTGTCAAGTTTCTGGGCGCAGGAGGCAGAGAGGCTGTTTCGGCTATGTTGTTCGGACTCTAAAAATTGTGATGGGTGCATTTTGGATTATCCAAAAGTAATGTACTTTTGAAGAATCCGACACGAGTGTGGCATCAGTTTTGGAGGGTTCGAGAAACATAGGTTTCTGGGAGGCCCTCGACTCAATTACAACAAATCAAAGTAGTTGTAAATAAGAAATACGGAAGTGAAAAAAACATGTTGATTAATAAAGAAAGTAGTACAAAGCATTTAGAAAAAGGAACAGTAGCAGCAAATAATGTGATAACTGTAACACAAAAGACACCAGATGGTAACAGATATCAAAAGTGAGATACTACATGTATAAGGCTAATACTATGACCATCACGGTGCTTCCAGACGGCAGACTCTCACCAAGACAAATCCCACCGAAAAGTGAGACCAAACTCAACTACCTACTAAACCTCTCATCCACGACCTCCATGCCCTCCCTATCTAAGATCATGTTCTTCTATGAGCTGAAGTTGCGTCTTAACTGTCTAATCACCTCTCCTCAATACTTCTTTGGCCTACCTCCACATCTCCCACGCTATACCCAACTCGTACCTCTTCACTGGGGCATTTGTGCATCTCCTCTTTACATGCCCAAACCATCTCAGTCTCGCTTCCATCATCTTGTCCACCTCGAATGTCACTCCTAAAGATGGTGTGGGGATAACTCTTTGAAAATTACATTACCTAACATCTACAGAATTCCCCGGGCCAAAAATAGATAACAGTTCAATGAGTCTGAAGTTTACAAGCTAAAAACAAGAACCCTGCTCAAAGAGTTTCTTTAACTGATATAATATGTAAAATTATGTTGGGCATTCATTACAGTGATTTCTTCTCTTTTGAATATGTATTATGAGGCTATATTAGAATGTTGCACTTGCTTAAAGAATCACAGTTGAAGTATTTCAGCTTTTTGTGTATAAGGATGTCCTTAAAAAAAAAAACTGAGATTAAGCTACAGAAAATTTATGCACCAGTTTCTTGAACAATAACTATGACCGTCAATCTATTAATTCAATGAACAGAACAGATATTCTACATTTCACTGCTCAAGTCATGGACATGATTAATATCAATACATAACCCGAAGACAGAAACAACCACATTACTAGTTCTGGAGGAAGAAAGACCATAAATTATATGCCCTTGTGAGACATTATTTTGATACCCAAAAGCCATTTAGTGAATCATCTCATAATTAATACTCCCTCTGTTTCAATTTGTTTGTCCTATCCTTTTTAGTTTGTTTAAAAAAGAATGCCTCTTTCTTTTTTTTTTTGGCAACCCTTTAGTTCTAACTTTCCACATGGCATGTTTGAAACCATAAGTTGAAGGACATTCTGGTACATTTGACATATCTTTAATTTAAGACCACGAGATTCTAAAGCCGCATTTACTTTCTTAAACTACGTATAAAGTCAAAGCAGGACAAACAAAATAAAAAGGTGGGAGTAACTATTATGTACATCTACCTCTAAAATTATCTTACCATAGAGAAGGAAAGGCAATTGAAGAATGATTAAAAGTATTAATTAGGAGATCCTATGACGCTCGGACCCTTCATAGTCCTTGTAGCGCCTGGGACCACATATAAATAAACTAGGGGTTCTAAAGAATTTATAAGCTGCCAATAAGGGAAACAGTCATCCACCTAATTATTCACAACTTAGTAGACTTCTCAACGACTAAGACTCTGCTCCTTCCTTCCCTTCCCAAAATGTAGTACAAGTTACTATCAATTCTTTTGTACAGTTAAAAAGAATTACAAGGTTAGCGTCTCCATCTGTAGTTCTAGCAGAATGAAATGCCCTACCTTAAGAAAAGTGAAGTGCCAAACAGCAAACAATAGAAAGTGTCACAATGTTTTAAGGGTTAAAAAAACACAGGACCGTGGACCCTCCAAATTACCCTAAATATATCCACTGAAGGAAAAAAAAAACTTGAGATACAGTACTTCCAACTAACATGACACATTTTTAGTTGAGAAGTTCAATAGAATGGGAGCTTTTGATACCATAAATTCATCCAAAAGGTCAAAATGTGTACACCAATGTGTTTGTATAAGATGGGGAAAATGGAATTAACTCTAAGTTTGATTATCAGTGCTGATAGTGTGATATTACATAAGTAAAAAAAAAAACAATAGCATGACACAAGTTAGAAAGAATGGACGGGTCAAATAGAAAAAGTTATCTCAAAACAGATATAGAAGTTAGCATATTCCTTTGTAGTTTGCTTACCAGGTGCTGCCAGAACAAGATACTAAACATCAAAGTCATCAAAATAAGAAATCATCATCATACATCAGAGTCATAATAATAATAAAATTCGATGTGGGAAACCCGCAGATACATTGTGCGGACGAGAAAGGGTTTCGAATATATAATAGAAATTGGACCACTAAAAAGGCCCCAACTATTAAACTGAATTCACTGAATCATAGCATTGATTTGTGAAGTAAAGATACAGATAAAGGGAACATCAGAAATTTTAAAATCACCTAATGTTATAACATTATGAGTTTTCTCAAGCGTCCTTACCTCATTATACGTAGTTCTTCCTTTGCTTTCCACTTTCTCACAAACTGTAGAAAGAAAACAATAGCTTAGTAATTAGTAGTACTTAGTAGGAAGCTGTGATACCAGAGCTCAAATAAATAAGAGATACTAGCAAGTTGTAACACACAAGAAATAAATGATATGTGAAATAAAAGCAACCCTCACTGCAAAATTTAAGACGTTTCTCCAATGTAATACCCAAAAGAAGATGAAAACTGATTAAAAGAAAAAACCTTTCATGCTGAACTGTCTGAGTCCTCTACCACTCTTATCCCCTCCAGTAGCACGCTGAGCTCTTTTCTTTTTCCTGTTACTGACAAGAAGTTAAGGTAAGTTTATGTAAGGAAACATTACTGTAAGAGAAACTATTGACATGCACTTTTAACGACTCAATCGTGAGTTCCATGTTAAACCACATAATGACATTGTAATCTAGCAAATCATCAAATGTGAAGAAAAGTATAACATCTCAGCCTGTGATGTCTAAACCACAACAATGGACACTTATTATTCTAAGACAATATTAAAGGGTCATGTTTTCCCAAACTTAGTAAGACCATCACCTTACATGGTCGCAGATCAAATTGCTATGAAGTAGAAAAGACATAGGATGTGTCACTATAGAACTGAATTCCTATAAGCTTTTTGCACTTACTTCTTCTGACATATTTCCCGTTATGTTCAAGCATTATCAATTTACGCGTGTCCTTGTTATCCATTAGTCCACTCTTTAAGCCACGTCTATGCGTCTTAAACTCAAGATAACTAGCTAATCCGAGTCCGATTATCTCACGGTTTAGCAGTTCACCGTAATTCCTCTAGACTAGCATTTCATTTAATTATCGGATAGACTAGTAAAAACAACAGAATCCTAAGCTAATCCATTATATAAAGTCTGCAGGCAACTTATTATGTATACATTATTCTTAAAATTTAGCTTCAAATTTTCATCATACACACATATACATCCTGAATCAACTTCTACACTGAATAGAGTTCCCATCTTCAAAAAGTTCAAGCAATAAAGATACCATTTTTATCTTCATTGAAAACCAAACAGATACCATTAAAACAACAACAAAGGACTCACCCAGCTGTCCCTTGAGATCCTGCATCATCAGCATGAATGTCAAGATTGTTTAGCCTAAGAAAAGTGTTGTCACTGGCAGGGGTAGCCATGGCGGCTTCACTTCTGCTCGATGGAGACCCAATACTGCTACTAGTAGAAACCGATTGACCAGAAACAGTAGTTCCCCATGACCTTGTACCCCCACCCCCTCTACCATTACCCCCTCTTGAAACCTCTGAAGGATTCTTTCCCCCATCCTCCAAATTATTCAACATTGCCAATAAATGGCCAATCTACACTCGACCCAGATGAAATTTGCTTGAACAACTAACAATTGAAGCAAAAATTCAATAAATTTAGAAGAAAAAGTTGAATCTTGATAACCCAAATGATAAACCTGACATAGAGAATTCTGGGTTTTCCAAACAGATGAAAATTAACAATTTTGACAGATACCCAGATGACAATTAAGCTAAAAAAACAATTTTTGAGGTTTTCATGAATGGATTTTTAATTTATTTTTGAGTTTTAGCAGGATTTTTGATCATTCAAAGGCGGCAGGGAGAATAGTTTGTTTCGAGCTTGAGGAAGGAGGGAACTAATTCCAGGTCTTCTCAAGAATTTATTAATTTTTTTTCCATTTAAAGTTTTGGCCTTTTTTTTTTTTCTTCTATATGTACTTCTAAATAAAAAAAGATTCTCACTTTTTTTTTAACTAAAAAATTGAGACACTTATTATTTGAAAATATTTTTGGTGAATGTGTTAATTGAGTCTAGAATCTTTTGGAAATAATTTTGCCATCTTCACAAAGTAAGAATAGATATTACATAATATACTCTATTATTCTCTAATTTCATCCGTAAAAATACATAGGGTATGTAATAGATATTGATGTTGTTGTTATTGGTAAATACTTTTATATATATTAAAAATGGTTGATTTATCGATACCAGTTATATTACGTGTCTTTTAATAATTTATTTGTATATTCTACCTGTGCACTCCATGTTATTCAGCGGCTTGTGAGAAACAACACGTTGTCTTTTTTTTATTTTATTGTATTTTTGAATAAACGCTTCTTTCGTTTCCACATATATTCAGAAGTGTTTTTGTGTTGTTATTAAAGTGTTCTAGTAAATTCAAATTATATATTTAAAAAGTCATGATTTTGACGTGACTATTTTTTGTCATTTGAGAAATGGTTGATTTAGATGTCATTTAAATTGCGTGTCCTTTAAAAGTTTACTTGATCTTAACGTGTCCATTGCATATCATCTATCGTGTGTGAGAGACAACACATTGGCTTTTTAATTTATTTATTTTATGAGTAAGCGTTTCTTCAGTCTCTACAGAATTTTCACTGTGTTTTTTGTATTATTGTAGTGTCTAGTATTTATTTATGTGATTTAAAATGTATATTAGAAAGGTCATGATTTCGATGTGGTTTTGTCGTTTAAGAAACAACTGGTTTATCGATGTCATTTATATTATGTGTTTTCTTAATAGCTTGTTTATATCTTGACGTGTATCTTGCATGTTATCCATCGTTTGTGAAAGATAATGCATTAAGCTTTTTATTTTTTTTATTTGTATTTTTGTGGATACGTTTCTTCAATTTCTACATACATTCAGAAAAATATGTTTTTTGTGTTGTTATTGAGGGTGTTAATACTTTCTATGTAATTTCACTATATATTAGAAAAATCATGATTTCGACCTAACGAATTTTTTTTCATTTAAGAATGGATTGACTTATTAATATCATTTATGTTACATATCATTTAATAGTTTAATTATGTCTCAATATGTCTATTACATGTCATCGATTATTTTTTGAGAGAAAACATATTTATTTATTTTTTCTTTGTTTGTACATTTGATGAAGTGTTTTCTATACATATTTCATAAGTGTTTTCACTTTCTATGTATTTTAAACTGTATATTAGAAAAGGTATTATTCTAATCTGGTTGTTTTTTGTGTAGTTAAGTAGTGATTGATTTACCCATTTCATTTACACTAGTGTATTTTAATATTCTCTTTGTTCTTAATTACTTGTCCATTTTTGATTTGACACAATTATTAAGAAAATAATTATTGACATATTGAGTTTATCATTTTATCCTATTAATTATAAAGTGAATAAAATAAAATTTAAGATTTTTTTTTAAAAAATATGCTTTTTTCTAATATTGAGCATATAATAGCTAAACTTTTTTTGTTCTTTCTTAATTTATCAAAATTAAAAAATAATTAGAGACAAACATAAAAGAAAAAAAATACACAAATAATTAAAAACAGGAAACAATTGTTAGTTACTTATACTAGGCTGCATAATCATCTTAATCATTTTATGAGAGACAACACATTGACTTTTCTTCGTTTGTTTTATTTTTGGAAAAACATTTAATTTTTACGAAATTTCACCATTAAAACATGAAGGGCAATTTTCACATATAGAAAATAAAAAATTCATATTTGTATGCTATAGCAAAGTTTGCATATTGCGCTCCATAGCAAACATAGAAACTGTATAATTCGCTATACATATACAGTTGAAGCAAATTGTATAAAACGAGAAAGAGAGAAAGACAAAATAGACTTGACAAAGAATATACAATTGAATCGAATTGTATAAAACGAGAAAGAAAGAAATTAGATAAATTTAAAAATTGTATAAAACGAGAAAGAGAGAAAGGCAAAAGAAACTGGGCAGGGGGAGTATTTTTATTGTATAATTATAAGTGTATAGGACGAAAATATATATACTTGCATGTGTATATACAATTTTCTCACGCTTTATACAAACAGAAACGCAATTTATACATTTCGCTTCTGTTTGTATAAGTGAGAAAGGCGAGGGTGGCGAGCGAGATTTGGGAGAGTGGGAGCGAGATCTGCAAGAGGGGAGAGGGGAACAAAAATATATGTATTTATACAATTTTTTCTGCTTTATACAATTAAAAATAATTTTTATACACTTGTGTTTGTATAAAAGGTGAGGAAGCGAGCGAGAGATTGGAGGAGAGTGGCGAGCGAGATATTTGGGAGAGAGGCGCCTGACAATTTTTTGCAAACGTTTGATATGAAGCACAATTAAATCAAACCCTAGCTACTCTATTTATTTTAGGTTATTAATTTGCTATTATATACAATTTTCCCAAACATGAATCTACGCCCATTTAGAAGGAAGCCCAAGTTTTAATTAACATTGGCCCAATATTAGAAATTAAGATTAGGCCCAAGTCTACACTACCACTTGCCTGCAAATTTCTTCGGTAAACTGATCTCCGCTGAAATTTAGTTGTGAGTTTCGTTAATATCTTATTAATTGTTAGAGTTAATTATTCTTTATTTATGTAGATCTGAATTATTAGTTAATGGAAGCTGATTTAAGATTAAATTTGTAATATCCTATAATTTAAGTTAATGGACAAATAAGTCATTAGTTATTTTTTGAGTAAAAAATATATAAGTTTTATTAATTAAGTAATATAATTAAATATTTTTAAATTTATTTAAAAAAACTTCAATTCTTCGGTGCACCTAATTCAGAATCGAAGTTTCAATAATAAAAAACTAACACAAAATTGAAGAACCAAGAATCGATATCGAAGAACCAAAATAATTCGATTCAATTCGATTTTTCGATATTTATGCTCAGCCCGATCCAAAATTTGAGCTTTTCTAGTTGTAATACCCTAATTATGTCCACAAACCCCCATTTCAATTTCTCACAAAACCACCGCACCTCAGCCTCTCCCCGCCCACACCTCCACCTCGCCTCCGACCACCGCTCCACCAGCAAACACCATCAAGCAACCAAGCCCAGCCGCTGCTTCTCCTCCGCTCTTCCCCTTGCCACCTTCACTGTCCAGCCAGCACCACCAGTGAATCAGAAAAGGCAGTGTCGGATAGTTTCTTACAAATTGATTCGGATATTGTCTTTCCAACATCTCTTCCATCCACTCTTTGTTCGAATTTCTGAAAATATTTCTCTAAGTTGAAAATAATTCTAGCATTAGCTTCTGATTTAGGTATGTTTATGATTACTAATTGTAGGAATTTGCTTCCTTTAATCCTTAATTCTTTATTATTCTTCGTTGTAGCTTGTTCAGTATTATGCGTGATAGATTGATTTTGTACTTACATGCTCTGTATCGTATTAATTATGAATCGAGTCCCTGTATCCCTGAAACAAGTGATTTTGAATAATATACTTTCCCTCCTTATGTAATCTCATGTGGTTATTGTATGAATCTGCTTCCTTCCCTTCTTAAGCTTGATTTATGATAGATATGGTGACTTGATACTGCCTCGGCTTAGCAATTGTTTAAGGTAAACTTTGATGTTGGCATGTTAGATTTACAACCAGCTTGAATAATTGTCTCCTTTTCCATTGTTAACTGATTTCCTCTCTTAAATTAGACTGGAACACTGTTGTATTTATGAATGCCGATATCAATTTGCTTTCCTCCTCTTCTGCTTCATTTATGCTCAGTTAATTCATACTCTCTTATTTGTTTTCTCCACGGATATCTTGATGAGTTATCTCTTATGGTAAGTTCGAACTTGAGGAAGTTTTCTTTATTCTGCAATAAATTCCGCGTGAATTTACACACTTTTATAGAGCAGCCCCTTTGTACTTGGTCTTATATTTTGGAAAATCTGATTCGGTTGTCTAAGAAAAGGATTTCCTAGATTAGATTGTGAATTATTTTTGCATTTTTCTCTCCTTGATTGATTACTACTTCTATGATATATAAACAACTCCTTTCCTCTCTACTTGGCAGTGGACTGATCACTGGAAAAATCCCCTCAAGCTCTCGTGCTCTTCAAAATGAATGAGAAATCTCTCGAGCTCTCCTACTCATCTCTACAATAAGTCTGAACACTGAAAGTTCTTTGCGTTTGACTCATTTTTGCCATATCACTGGTTAGTTCTCTTAATAATGCATTCGATTCCTATGTGGTAGTTTTGTATATGTTTAATCTTGCATTAATTGGAAAGCTCAAATGCATTAAGCATTCTGTGAAAGCAAACGGGTACACTTTCTCTTCGACTTATACATGCTTCAATTATATAAATATTGTGGTTATGACTAGTTTCATATGTAAAAATATATTGGGGTATGTGATTGATATTGATGTTGTTATCGTGAAATACTTTTCTATATATTAGAAAAGACATGATTTTTGCGTGATTGTTTTCTATCTTTTAAGAAATGGTTGGTTTATCGATATCAGGTACATTGCGTGTCTTTTAATAATTTACTTGTATCTTCTGCGTGTGCACTGTATGTCTTTCAGCAGTTTGTGAGAAACAACACATTATCTTTTCTTTTACTTTCGAAGAAGCGTTTCTTTCGTTTCTACATACTTCCAGAATTGTTTTTGTGTTGTTATTGAAGTGCTCTAGTAAATTCAAACTATATATTAGAAAACTCATGGTTTTGACATGACTGTTTTTTGTCATTTGAGAAATGGTTGATTTACTGATGTCATTTAAATTGCGTGTCTTTTGAAAGTTTTCTTGATCAACGTGTCCATTGCATGTCATCCATCATTTGTGAGAGACAACTCATTGGCTTTTTACTTTCTTTGTTTATGAAAAAGTGTTGCTTTAGTCTCTACAAGATTTCTGCAATGCTTACTGTGTAGTTATTATGGTGTCTAGACTTTCTATGTGATTTAAATTGTATATCAAAAAGGCCATGAATTTCAATGTGATTTTGTTTTATTGTTTAAGAAATGATTGGTTTATTGATGTCATTTACGTTATGTGTTTTTTAATAGATTGTTTATATCTTAACGCATCCATTGCGTATTATCCCTCGTTTTGTGAAAGACAATGCATTAACCTTCTTACTCTCTTCGTTTGTATTTTTGAAGAAACATTTCTTCAGTTTCTACGGGCATTCATAAAAATACATTTTTGTGATGTTATTGAGGAGTGTTAATACTTTCTATGTAATTTAACTATATATTAGAAAAATCATGATTTCGACCTGACTATTTTTTTTTTCATTTAAGAAATGATTGACTTATCGATCATGTCTTTTAATAGTTTACTTATATCTCAATGTTTCTATTACATGTCATCGACTATTTTTTGAGAGACAACACATTAATTTTTTTTTCTTTATTTGTACTTTTGACTAGTGTTTTTCAGTTTCTACATGCTTTAAGAAGGTGTTTCTTTATGTATATTATTGGAGTGTTCTAATACTTTTTATGTATTTTAAAATGTATATTAGAAAAGATATAATTTCAACCGGGTTGTTTTCTGCTATTTAAGAAGTGATTGATTTATCGATTTCATTTACACTATGTGTCTTTTAATAGTTATTAGTTATTTATACCTACATGTGTTTAGTGCATATAATCTTAATCGTTTTATGAGAGACAATACATAAATTTTTTCTTTTTTTGTTTGTGGAGAAACATTTAATTTTTACGAAATTTCATAAGTGTTTTATAATTGTTATTGAAGTGTTCTAGTATTTTCTAAGTAATTTAAGTATATGGACTTTACCTAAAATTTTGATAATCTCATCACTTAAATATGTATCGACACTTCTCATATTCCAAAATCCAAATTTTATTTCCAAGTCGACACCATTTACCACTTGTATTTCTCAGGCGATTCTCCGGCAAAATTGAGTTTTGAGTTCCGTTAATCTCTTATTAATTGTTAGAGTTAATTATCTTTTGTTTATCTAGATTTGGATTATTAGTTAGTGGGAGCTGACTTAAGATTAAATTTGAGTTTTTGTAGTGTAACTATTTTTGCTAATAGAAATTAGAATTCAGAGCAGTTGGGTTAGCTACTTTTGCTAATAGAAACATAATCCTTGATATGAAATAAAAAAAATAGATTGATGAATTTTTTCTCCCTTAACCCTAAGCCTCTTTTTTCATCCTTGCCTTTTTAGTTCAAAAATTATATGACTATATCAATTAAATGTATATGTGAAAATATATTGGAGAAAACATGATACTTATGTGGAGGCAATATCAAAATCACCCCAATATATACTTATGTGCACTCTATTCATATGAGAGGATAAAAGACGGTCCTTCCCCTTTCATATCCACTTTGTAACGGAATTCAAAAGCGGAAAACATGAAATTGTATATAACAAAGCCACAATAAATAAATAGTTTTTATCTTCCATTATACATATACAAACACTAATTTCATCAAAAATAAAACTGACCTATACATATATAAATATACAAATACAAACCACCTTTGAAGAATTTGTTTATAAAATATACACGAAAACAACTCATTTATACAATCACCAATTCCACATAACTACCGTCATCAGTGAATTGAATCAATCAATAAATATATATACAATAACAAATAGAAATCAATTTACACATTTACGTAAGAAAAGAAAGTCATATTTGGTATGAAAGTCTTAAGAGATATTGTTGCATGAAGTAAGAGATTGTTTACCTTTTTCCAATCAAAATTATCATCATTATCTTTTTAAAAGTTTAAATTTTCGTTTGGTATAAAAATAAAAGCGAATTATACAAATACATTTTCCTATAACCATTAAAACTGTAGCTACAACATGTAAATATGTAAACTATAGCCAAAAAGCCTAATTAAGTTTATTCTTATGGCTATATGCAAAAGTTTCTCTTTTTTTAATCCAATAGGTGGACGAGGGGTAATTTTAAACCTTTTCAAATAGTCCAGAGATATTTTTGGCCCTTTTCCGTTTTAAAAAATAACTAATGACTTATTTGCCCTTTAACTTAAATTATAGGATATTAAAAATTTAATCTTAAATCAGCTCCCATTAACTAATAATACAAATCTAGATAAATAAAGGATAATTAACTCTAGCAATTAATAAGATATTAACGAAACTCACAACTCAATTTCAGCGGAGATCAGTTTTCCGGAGATTCGCAGGCAAGTGGTAAATGGTTTAGACTTGGGCCTAATCTTAATTTATAAAATTGGGCCGATGTTTATTAGAACTTGGGCCTCCTTCTGAATGGGCCTAGATTCATGTTTTAATGATGAAATTTCGTAAAAATTATATATATGGACTTTACCTAAAATTTTGATAATCTCATCACTTAAATGTGTATAGATACTTCTCATATTCCAAAATCCAAATTTTATTTCCAAGTCTACACCATTTACCACTTGCCTGCGAATTTCTCCGTCTATTTATCGGAAAACTGATCTCCGCCTCTCTCAGGCGACTCTCCGGCAAAATTGAGTTGTTAGTTCCGTTAATCTCTTATTAATTGTTAGAGTTAATTATCTTTTGTTTATCTAGATTTGGATTATTAGTTGATGGGAGCTGATTTAAGATTAAATTTGAGTTTTTGTAGTGTAACTATTTTTGCTAGTAGAAATTAGAATTCAGAGCAGTTGGGTTAGCTACTTTTGCTAATAGAAACATAATCCTTGATATGGAATAAAAAGAGGGAATTTTTACTTCTAATAATTGCAAAAAAACATCATTTTAGCTCATACACATGATTTGGAGCGGCAGATTACAGTAGAAGTTCAGTAGATAGTTGAGTGGTGTCTTGCTATCCTGCAGGTTAGTCTTGATGGTAGTTTGATGCATGTACCTGTTGTCCTTTGATTTATGTTCCTAAATATTGTGTTTTGGTTATCTTATTAATTTGTTTTCGGTACTGTTTCATTTTATTGTATGCTATGAAATGCTTCCTGTAGTACTACTTATTATATCTCTTTTCTTCTATATGCTTTTTGATATGTGTTTCGTGAGCTGGGGGTGAGAGGTGGGGGTCTTTCGAAAACAGCCTATCTACCTCTTTTGAGGTAGGATAAGGTCTGGATACACTCTACCCTCCCCCCTCCCCAGACTCCACCATGTGGAACTACACTGGGTATGTTGTTGATGATGATTACTGCTTATTTTGGGAAAAAAGGGTTTCATGCTATCACCTATAGGATACAATCAACCTACATTGCATGGATTTGTTTGTGACCATGTACTGAATAGAGGTGTGTGCTAGTAGTTATACTGAATGAGATTTGGATAGCTTCACTTTTGGGACTTGAGTTTCAGTTTTGTATACTGAATGTGGTCTTGTGTCTTGCAGAGTTCAAAATCATCATTTTATCCGCAATGCCTCACAGAGCTCGGCCTATGGCAGGTCTCCTGCTGTTTACTGGACTTAACGTTGTTCTGGTCTCAACTATAACTCCTGTCTATGATTTCGTATGCTTCCATCCATATTGGGAAAGAAGAGTAAGACTAGTTATCATCATATCCACAATCAAACAGAAATCTATTCTTTGTTTCAGCAATCATAGGCTTGTATTAGTGCTTTTTCGTTTCTTCCTTGTTTATAATTATCTGGCAAGTTGTTTTCCATGATGAGACATTTATTGGAATATCAAGGTTTTTGCTATTTTTATCACTTTCTTCATAGAAGTTGAACTTTTTTGCCTTCTTCACATAAATCATAAATTTACTTCGACGTGTTCAAAGCTGCTGCAGCTTTAGTGCAGCAGTTGATTATGTTACTGATCCAGAGAAAAGTTGCTTTTAGCAAAAGAACACCTTTGAGTTTGAGTAGGTGTTTTCTTGAAGATTGATAATGCTCTAAGTTCAGCGTATTACTTTTGTCTTTGTCCTCTTTCACCCATATTACTGATAACTTATTTTTTAAATTATTTCAGAGAGAGCATCGGCGTCAGGAACGTGAAGCAGCTTTGAGAAGTTCAACATCTGCTCAAGTCTGATATCAAGGTTGGAGATTCTGTATAGCAGATTATCTTAATTTAACTTGGTCATGATACATTCAGAGAAAGGTATTTAATGAAAGAAGTTGAAGCCCTGCACGCGCTACTGGTCTATATCCTGCACACAAGTTTTTGTTGTTCCCCTGTACAAATGGAGGAGTTCCAATTTCAAATTGAGCTGGCTTACACTTGAAAAAGCAGAGAAAGATGAAGACATACACAGCTTACTCGCGGTACTTTTTCTCTTCGAAAAAGAATTGTGATAGAAACTCTTGTTTCGGTTTTGTTTTCTGAGGAAACTGTTGTTCCATCTTTATTGGTGAGTGTTTGGCTGTCTGAATCTGGAAGTTTGAGAACTGAAAGATCTTGGGTGGTTCAACGTTTCAAAGAGAAAGCTTACTTGAGGGAAGAAACAAAATAGAATATTGAGAGACTTAAACCCTAAATCCCTATCTCATTTTGATTCTCTTTGTTCCATTTTACCTGTAATATTTTTACTATCTAAAACACAATAATGTATGGTTTATCTAAAATCATAAATTTCGAAAGTTTTTTTTTTAAAAAAATACTCGTGCTCAATTAAACAAGTCCCAAGTGAAATGGTGATCAGTGTTCTATATGTTTAATTCCATTTAACGTGCTAAAATATTTAATTTAGATACTCAAATTAAGTTTTATTTCAATTGAACACTTTACCTAGATACAGTGTTTTATTAGACACTTCCGATTTCAAATTTAAGTTTCTCTTGATGTGTATTTATTCGTCGTAGTTAAGTCTATATAAAATATATTATCCACTATCTTTTGTTTCTTTAGTGGGATTCCAATTCTACATGCCACAAAGTTGCCATCAAACTCCGAATCTCAAAAAAATTGGTGTTTAAAGTTTGATATTGTAATCAATTATCATTTGGAGAGCATCAAACATTCATGGATATTGTCGTTATCGTATGAAGAACATAAAAAATCTAGAACAATATCTGTGCAAAATAGTGTAATTTTTGACGAAATTAAAGAAAATTCAGATGAATCCCTCAACTTTTAACAAAAATATGTCTCAATATTGATCTTTCTATTGTTTTAGTCAAATCCGTCATTTGTTTCATTTTTCTACCAAACATTAAATGAATGAATAGGAAACTTCATAATAGAGTTCTTATTTTGTGCACCGATAAATTAGAGAATTTTTACATGATTAAGTTGACTGATGGACAACGTCTCATTAACCTAATAAGGTAGCTCGAAAATTAATAATCAATAACATGCATTAACTACGTAGTCATTTTCATTCAGATTTTATGGCAATAAATCACACCAAATTATGAGGGCATTAAAAATTTAGAAAAACATATAGAAAAAGGAAAATAAAATAATAAGCTTTTAATGTTTCTGCTTGGAGTAGTGAACCACATTAAAACTTGTCCACCCATGATGTGAACTCTTCAAACATTAAATACTCCACAGTAACCTGTTAATACTAATTTGTATTTAATTCTTTTTGCTAAAAAGAAAAACAACCTATTTATTAAAAGATTATCTGCATAACAATCTTCTACTCTCATTAATCCTTAATTAGGTGTGTAACAATTTTTTTTAATTTTTCTTACACTTCCAAATATCTTAATTTGTCAAAACGTCTTATTAAATCGCCTTAATTTTTTTAAAAAATATTTTTACTCAAAATTATGATTCCGCTACTATTTCGTCACAAATGATTTTAAGTTCCACATGGTGTGTTAGTGGTGATTGATTACAGTTGTAAGATCAGTAGAAGTTAGGCAACTATCACCTACCTTTTCTATGATGTCTAATAACTATATGGTTAATCACTAGGTGACCTGTGAATACCTACTTTTTTTAAATTTCTGCTACCTTAGTTTTTTGTTTCTTTAAAGTCTTCCCCACATTATTTATTGACTCTGTCAACCAAGTCAATATATTTACTCCACAATAGAGAAGGTCAAGCCGGTTCGTATATATCTCGATTAATTTTGTGATTTTTTATTGATATAGATGATAGCGAGTAGCTTTATTCATCAAAATTTTTATAGATAAAACTGAATCATGTCATATTTTTTTGTTTCAGCTCGAACTCAAATTTATTTTATTGATTATTGGATCACGCTCTTAAAAGATCGATTATTAGGATACAAAGTTTAAATAGGGAACCATATCCTGACAAAATCTTGGATGAAATTGAGGATATACTTTCTATTCACCCTCGTTTTTTAAACAATTTTTCAATATTCTTTTTTACAAATTTAGTCAATTTTTTTTGACCTACTATTTTTTATACTTTTGGTTTCTTGGAAAAGTGGTCTTATTATATATGAGATTGATTAAAAATAAAAGTAGTGTTGTTTGTCTTTCATTGTCACTTGAGGAAATATCAAGATTGGTATTACCAAAGTTTATAAATTTTGAGTTTTGTTGCTTAATTTTTTGTTCTTTTAGTTTAGTGATCAAATCATCCAAATTTTGTTCACCACTTATTTCTCTAGTGGGCAATTTACTGTAGTTGGATACCAGAACATTTAAGAAACAACTTCTTTTTGTTGGTTGTTTTCATCTCTCTTTTTTTGTGGCTTTGTGAGTTTCAACAATTAAAGCTTGTCTTGTGTGGTTCATCTACCTATCTCCCTCATTGGAAAACTCAGTCAAAATTATTTTTCATTTTACCCTTTTCACTATATGTATATATATATAAACTAGTTTCTTGAATTATCTTAGCTAAGTTAAAAAAGCAATCTTTTTTCTTTGAATGCAATGCTTGTTTTCTTGATTTCTTGCTTTTCCTTCATTTTACTAATTTCTAAGTCATTTTTCAAGCCAATGGGAGGTTTCTCAAATGTGTGGTTTAGTGAAGAACTTGTAAAGTTCTTAGCTTTATGGTTTAGTAAAGGTAGAAGTGCTATTAGTTTCTTGAATTTGCCACTTATGACAGATCATGTTAAGTCAAAACTAGAGAATGTTGTGGAGAAAGAAGAGGGAGTTTCTTTACTGGATTTGCCTGATTTGACATTGGAATGTATTTTTGAGAGGCTTCCACCAAATGGTCTTTGTAATATGGCTGCTGTTTGTACTTCTTTGAGAGAAAAATGCACAAGTGATCATTTGTGGGAGAAACATATGAAGGGGAAATGGGGTGAATTGATTGGTTCTGCTGCTTATAAAGAATGGCAATGCTATGTTGTGTCAAGAAATAAAGCTTCCATCTTGGAGAAATCAAGAAAAAAAAGAGAACTTTATGGGAGATTTTCAAAGATAAGGGAACTTTTATGGAACAGATCAAAAAAAGGAAATGAAGATGACAGCAAGACTGGAAATTCTTCAGAGATGAGTTCAATTATGGATTGGTACCTTTCTCTTGAGACTGGAAAGTTTTGGTTCCCGGCTCAGGTTTTTAACCGCGAGGTAATTGCAGACGAGTTTAACTTTTATACACTGACATTATACGAAATTTTCATTATGTGAGCGTAAATTTACCTGTTGTAGCAGATTTGGTTGAACAAAATGCTGATAGATCATGCTTTTTTCTTTTGAAGGTACAGAATGGACATATTGGTTTTATGTTATCTTGCTATGATGCTGAAGTTAGCTATGATTGTAGAACAAATACTTTTAGTGCAAGGTAATCTTTACACACACATTCGGACATATTTACTGTTTACTTTTTCTAGCCCGTATACACGGAGTTCTACACTGTGTTCTACATCAGCTGACTCTAGTTAGATGTGTTCAAGATTCTTTTTTTCTTCTCTTTTAGCCCTTTTGCCTAAATGTGAATGAATAAATTTTGCAGGTATCCATCGTACGGGAGGAGAATGATAGAGGATGATATAGAATGGAATAGACTAAGAGCACCAACTGTTGACACTCTTCCTTATGTTCTTCATGTATCAGATTGCTTAGATGATCTGCAACCTGATGATCATATTGAGATTCAGTGGAGAAAAAGCAAAGAGTTTGCATATGGTGTGTGCTTTTGTCCAAAAGCAATTTGTTTTTCATCATGTTAAGCATTGAATATACTCGAAAAGTTCTGATATTTGTTCTGCAGGTTGGTGGTATGGAGTTGTTGGACACTTGGAATCTTGTAGTGGCAGCAAGTTGAATTGCCATTGTCATGCCAGTGGTAAGTTACATAACTTTGAAGTATACTTGTCGAGTCCCATAAGGAAAGGCGAAAAATTCAAATGCAGGGGTACTTAGGTGTAGTTTCTGGTTTTCCGTGATATATAAGCTCCAATACAACTTATTTTGAACTATAAAAGAGACATTATTTACTTAATTATGCCTTTAACGAGTACATACATACATTGAATGAAGATATCCTATTCTCACGACTATCTACATCGCAGAGACAGTGCTGTTGGAGTTCAAACAGTACACCGCGGGATCAAGGTGGAGGCAAACAGTGATAAACAGAAAGGATCACAGAGAAGTTGGCAATGAAGGAGATGGTTTTTATGGAGGAATCAGAAAGCTTTATAGTGACAAAGAGATCTCATTGTGGAATAGCCTCTTGCCTAACAACACTTTGGAGTAGCACAAAAACAAAAAAGCATTTAAGCTGTTTTCAGTGTAAATAGAAAGCCAAATAGAGCACAATTAGGCTTTAGAATTTTCGCTCTGGTGTGTTCAGAGACATGTACATACAAGATTGAAAGAGGTTAGGTTCTCTGTCAGTAGAGTGATTGCCAAAACTAGACCTTATGAGCTGTTAAATTCGAATTAATCAGGCTAGTGAGTTTTGATATCGGATGCATAAACCACAAAAAAAAGATGTTGTAAGAATATGTTTCCTATGCATGATAAAAAGTTTAGTTGTTATGAAGAGATGAAAATAAAAGCTTCTTTCTTGTATCTGTTTTCCACTTCATTTCTGAGTATATATAGAGATACTTTTGCCCTTTTCTTTTCCAACTTGTCATAGATGAAATTTCAATAAGGTATTTGCTTAGATTATACCTGATTGCCTTTGGGACAATATTTTGTCCTAACCTAACACCAGAATATAAGTAAAAAGAAATACTTAATTTCTCATGAAAAACATTTTCCTTCGTATCGAGAGCACCATATATATATCAACTTATCAATAAAATTTAACATTTCTTGATCAGGCAGCACCATTTTCATGTATTTAACAAAGAATGACCCAATCAACACTTCATGTTTTCAAAATTAAACTCTATGTCCAATTGAAGCCCTCCCATATCATAATATACATACAACATGTAGAAACAGGCAATTTTCTAAACTAGTACCTAACAACTCTGACATTCACAAAGGAAACCACAAGATTTTGCTTTACAACAGAAGAACAAAATAGCCGGTATTCTTCATCAAGCATCTGAGAGCTAACATTCTTCACCATCTCTTGTATACACCGGTATTTCCCATTTCTTGGTATTCTTTTTAGGATCATCGCTGAGGCTGAGATCATTATCGTCTTCTTTCATTGTTTTGATAAATGTTTTTGCTCCCATCAAAATAAGCCTTTCTACCATGAAGAGCTCGTAATTGTTTTCAATCAGTGGATCCAAAATGCTGCTATAATTCGAGGGATACGCCAGCTTGTACCTGCAAATTGTAGGTAGAAGAACAAAGATTAGAGCAGGCAATAGTTACGGTCTTCCGGAAGATGATCAAATGGATTTTTTCCTATAACAAACCGACAGTATTCGTTTATCCAGGCACTTGCTTTTGTCTGGTCCTTACAAGTAAAACAGATGTTCCCTTTTTAAGTAAAGATATAGGCTTGCTAGAGATTTATAAGTGAATACAGAATGTACATAGTTTTTAGTGCTAGAGTGACATGAGAAGTGACAATTCCTATAGCCGAGGTCCTACTTGCTTGGGACTGAAGCGTTGTTGTCGTTTGTTAAGTAAAGCTATATAGGTCAAGTCAAGCACGCTAATCCGAGACAATTCCCCTAAATCAGTGTCAGCAGAACCAGCCGGGGGGGGG
>NC_028646.1:76943172-76982466 GCF_001406875.1 Solanum pennellii | reverse complement strand
GGGGGGGGGGGGGTAATCCAGGAACAATTTCTTTTACTAAACAACCATACTCAACCCTGCCCTCTATCAAGAAAGCCAGATCCAAATGGTTTGGATGCCCTATATCTCATACGAAACAAAGGAATAAAGTAGATCCAAGTACAAAAGTGATTGGATTTTCTCCAATCCACCTCCACATTCTCACTATCTCCCTTATACATGGTTTTATGACACCGAGATCCAAGTCTGCCTCCTCTTCTGCAACTTCAATTTAACCAGGGTATTGCTGAAGATGAAATTGAAAGGATCTAGTTAATTAATGCAATTTCTTTTTCAGATAGAAATCTGACAGTCTCTCGGAAACATTATATTAAACTCTGAAGTCCTTTACATGTCACCTACATGTTTCAGAAGAAAAAGACAGTGTACATAGGAGGTACTGGTGTACTAAAGCTAATTACAATTAGGAAGACCATAAGGAAGTTGTGTGTTATAAAGCTGAAAGCAACCAAACGAAACAGCGCACATTACTCTTCTATAGCATGCAAAGATCAAGTAGACGACAGGAAGATTCTAAAAGAATTGAGAAGATCACTAACCTCACAGCTAGAGGAGAAAAGTAACCTGGTGTCCTCTCATTCGAAGCAATAAAAAGGGTTCGCCCAGGCGGGACCCATTTTGCTATTCTGCATAGAATAAACTCTGCACGTGTATCCCTGTCCAAATGAGGGTGCAAACTTCGTTCAACCCCAAACCTGTCCTTTCTTGTCTTCAGAACATCACCTCTTCGAACATGCATAGCATCATAATCACCAAGCAGCTTCTTGATCTATAGAAAATGATAGAATCCATCAAAACATATTAAGGCGGTAAACTTTAACAGCCACTTGTGCAACAAAGGAAAACTTAGAAGCATATTAAATAAGGAAGCTAATAGAGAAAGAAACTATAATATGCATTTGTTGATCTAAAATAAAGAAAGGTTCAACATATGATGTTTGACCATTAATCCGGTGGACTCAACATACAGAGAAAACATGTCAAAGATGTGACAGCAATCTAGTTCTACTGCAAAGAGAAAACAGTGTTAAAGGATTTCATTTTTACACGCAGATGATAGAGACAAAGTAAATTTAAGTAGTTAAAGGACATGCAGTTAACTAACTTCTTCTGCTGCATATCGTAGTTTTTCCGCAGCCATTGAAGGAAGAAATGAATATGGCAGAAGAATGGAGCTGTGATTTTTCCTATCCTTGCATTCTGCAAACCTGAATGATTACCATGATTAATACATACAGTACATCTATTAGCACTTAAAAGTAGGTCCAATACTAAAAGCCAGAAAAATTTAAGCAAATCATTCCCTACTACAAGCTCCATTTTCTCCTAGCACATGAAAGTTTGCACAGGAGCAAGTACCTAAGGCAAACTAGTTTATAAAGAATACAGACAAAAAAAAAAAAACTAATACGACTTTAAAGCAGCCGTGAACTACTCCTGGCATAGTATATGTTCTTTCTATTTCCCCGGACAGATTAAATGCAGGTTTTACAGTCAGAAATAACAATAGGAATGGAATCCATTGACGGAGTGGGCAAATGTTAGGAGGATACTATCCTTCCACTAGAAAAGAGAAATAGAAAAGAGAAAAGAGAAACTCGTGCATCGGCCATCACAATGTCTAATCACTTGAAGGGGGCAACTTGAGAGAGAGAGAGAGAGAGAGAGAGAGGACGTTTACCAAGAAAGCGGGCTTGCAGTTCGATTGATAAGCAAAATGTTTGAGTACGAACTTTTTTCTTTGAGATCAGCCCTGCTAACTCCTTCAACATGGGCAACCCCTCTAGAACCTAACTTCATGCTTGTAGCCAGGACATGATGCCACATTTCAGAATTGTCTAAAATTACAGGTACAGTGTCAGAGATGAGATCTAGATCATACAAAGAATCCATAGCACACGAACTATCTGCCCACCTGACAATTAGATGGACACATAGGAAGTCAGTAACTTAATATTGTTAAACAATTTATTTTAACAGGTGATCCAGAAACAGATCAAAGTAGCATTCAAATGCTTGTCAAAGGCATTCACATCAGCACACATGATCTAGTTCTTTGTAGCTTAGGCACAACTGAAACAACAACATTTGAACTCTAATTACTGGATACGGTCATGCACGACTATAATGTATCACACGTATATTCTGCAGTTCTATTAAATTCATTAACTAATATTTTTAGATAATTTATAAGAGACATTTTATCAATTTTCTCATGCGTACGTTTTACACGGAGTTGGATGCAACAATTTAATGAACTTCACCATACCATTTATAATGAAAATGCAACTTGCCTCAGAAATGGATGCAACCTAATCAATGAACTGCAACATGCCACTAATACAGAAAATTCACCTTTCCTCAGAAATTGAATTGCTGGAACTGTGAAGAATTCCTTTATTGTTGTGGATCGGATTGATACACATCTTTGAAGGCATAACAAATGTTCTGCAACAAGCAGTAGCCTATTATAAGATAAGTAGAACTTCAAATACATCTTTCATAAAAAATGTTCGGACTGCTAAAACACATCTTAAATGCATTGTTTTCTTGCCATAACCAAATGTATGGCTTGTGTTTGGAAGCAACACAAATAAGGAATTGTGCACACAGATATGTGGTCATCCAAATCAACTGTAAGATGATAGTAATTGCTGCATGCATGTCAAGTCTTGTGCCCATAAGCTTAGTACAGACGACCCTAGGATGGCCATCTTTGAATTGATCAAATTTTCTTTCATCAACATAAACACGAGAAGAATAGTAGCTAACAAAGAGTCTATTAGCAAGTCCCCCGTGGAATAAGTCGAGGTGCACAAACTGCCTAGGACACCATGGTTGTCCAAAAAGAAGAATAGTATAGTTGCTCACATTTTATACTTCTGCTGTGTGAAATTTCATCCAAAGATCAAACTCACTCATTGAAACAGCTGACTAATCCAAAAGATGCAGACTTCACTCTAGCAAAACACTCCGAAGATTCAGCATACCTCTAACAGAGAAATTAAACTGACCTTTATTATAGAGAACACAAGAACTAAATCTCTCGAAAACAAACCACATTGCAAATTTGCAACAATCATCAAACTGTATTATTGTAAATTACCTCAAACAACAAATGCATTACACTCCCAGGTCAAAAAAGCAAAGTTCTTGTGTTTTGCTTCAATCATCACCTAAAATACCTATCTAAACTAAAGTTCCTCCCTCTTCTTTATATGATAAGGTGGTCACAGTTCAACCGCCAATAAACTGAAAAAACAAAACAAAATTTGGACCGCCCAGTCCCTAAAGATCAAAATTTATCCTTTCCAACACAGGCTTATGTAAAGAATGCACTATAAGTCAAGTCAAGCTGAAAGGAAATATATCAACCAAAAACTTCTCTTTTTTTTATAGCAATCAAGAGGCAACCAATCAGCAAGTAAAACCATCTTCAACATAGAAAAGATTCGAACTTTGCAAACTAGATTTCAACAGAACAACAACAACCATGCCTCAGTTCCAAACAAGTTCTCATTGATATGAACCTCATTTCATATCATCCTCATACTAAAAGGGAAACTCGCGCACTAAGCTCCCTTTATGCACAGTGTCCGTGGAAGGTCCGAACCACAAGAGTCTATTGTAGGCAGCCTCATACTACATTTCTACAAGAGGTCATTTCCACAACTCGAACCCCAAGAAAGTTACACAAGTAACTCTAAGGCTCCCCTTCCATACTAAGTAAACTAAAAGTGAAATTTCAAGAAACTCAAAAGAGGAAAACAAAATTTTACCTCTGAAGAAACATAGCTTCTTCAAGAGCACACCTAAGACTTGATTCTTGATGACCCAAACCTGCACAAGTATCACAATGTTTTCCAGGACAATCAATTCTATTGCCCCAATAAAGATACTTATGAGGCCCATTATGTTGTCTACGATTCTTAGAAAAGACTGAGTTTTTTGAGGTTATGGAAGTGGAAAAAGAGAACCCATTTGGGGAAAACAACGTTGAAGCTATGTATAACAAAGTTACGGCTACAATGGAAACTGAAAGTATGAGTGTTGGAGATCTTGGTTTTGTTTTCCCCTTGTGGGTTTTTTGGATCGCCATTTTCTTTTCTGATTCTTGAATAACAGAGAAGAAGCAAAGAAATAAGAATATCTGGATGAAACTCACTTTGGTACCTTCAAGTTTTTAAAAGTTTTATTTTAGTATTTAATGTTTCTGGTTTATTCAAATTAGCCCCTTATAACAACTTTTGATGGTTAGATAACGTTTTCGTAATATATTATACGATTTTGATGAATATAATATTTGAATTAAGTCTATTAATTTTCGTTGTTTTATTAAATCACATACCATTTTTTTATAGATATAAGTAAGAGAAGATTAAAAATATTATTTAATGAATTTAATGATACAAAATATGAAAATTTAATCAATTTTCAAATATAATTTATATTTAAAATAATACGATATAAAACAATTTGTAACGACCATTTAAAAAAGTTGTAAAAAGGAAAGTGTGATCATACAAGTTTGGCCATTCAAATCATTTAACTGAGGATTAATTAAGGGAAACAATTACTAATATATTTGTTAAAACCAGCTCATTAGTGGCCCTCCTAATTACTATGGATCATAATTTATTATAATGGTAAATTATGTTGGTAGGGCATTTACCTAATTCTAAAAACTCCCAACTGCTAGACAAGATTTTTTTCATTTAAAATTAAGAAAAGTTCAAAGGTCAAAAAAGCATTTGGCTCATCAAATGTAAATATAAAATATGTCTCTTACATAAACATTTATATCCAAATCATGGTTAGAACAACATGTATCTGTATTTAAAGATTAGTCTTCTTGTTGATTTGGCGTAAACATTAGAATATTAAAAATTGTGCAAAATTTATGTGCCACCACTAAGGTTGTTCATATATTAAGAACTATAGCAGAATTGTGACAATAGACTGATACTGCTCTCGAAAAATTCAGCGGATATAAGGTTAGAGACACAATAAAGAGAATTTATTATGCTAAAGCAAAATGGTAAACAGGTTACACCAAGAAGCCACAAGAACTCATCTCAGCTTTCAGCTGTCTTTTCTGACAAACTACTTACAACTTTTTTTTCTTCTGATTATCCTCATCTGTACAATCCTCTTAAAGTGGAATGTGATCCAACATTTGAAGAATACAAGAATTACATGACAAAATAAGATTTGACACCAAATATACTGCTGCTAGTGTCATGTATATTCAAACTGGATCTGTAGTTTTGTTGTAAACTAGCTGTTTCCGCCTTTCAACAGATCATTTGATCAAGCAACAAGACTTTGATTCTTCGAGTGATGAATAGTCTGAAAGCTGGATGAAACACTGGGAAGTTCAATAAGATAGGTTATACTTTTTAAGCTTTTTGAAATGTGCGCGAAGAAACTCCATGTAGGAGCCGGACAAATCCCAAGAAACTGAGCTTTCCATCTGAGTGTCTAATCCAGTCCTGCAGAACTACATGAACTGGTACAGAAGGAGACAGCCCGAGCTCCTGTTTAAATAAACCATATAGGAAAATTAGTAAGCTTGAAGCTGAGAATTGCAAACACCAGTCAACCAAGAAGTTCAAAGAAATGATTTTTAGGCAAGTTTAGTCGTTGTGGCACCGCCTTACTTGGTAAATCATACATTTAACTTATTTTGGAAAAGCTCAAGCTTTGTGAAGAATATTTACTTGAGAAGTAGAAAACAATTCATAGCTTTGACGCCAAAAAGTAACTTTACCACTGTCTGTACAGGTCGGCTTGTTCTTGTACTTAAAGATGTCATAAGAAAATAACAATAATGCATGTAGCCATGTGGTAAGCTATTACTCTACCCTTTATGAATTAAGTCTTATTGATGAACATAAAAATTTAGATACTTCCTCATCATATTCATCCTACTACTATTAGCATCACGACGAGAGAAGGGAGAGAAGGGAGAGTGTACCGAAGCAAGTTCCTCTATCATAATAGGTCTGTTCCCCTCCTTTTCAAAGAACTCATAGCCACGACGTGCATGTTGCTCCCAACTTTCCATTCCCTCAAGCTGATGTACACTTATCGAAGCAGCACAGAATTCTTCAAAATCCAATTTTCTGTATTGAAGAGAACTCACCTGCACAGGACATGAAAAAGTCAGTCAACAAAATTTGCCATCGCTTCATTATGTCTATCAGAATTGTACGTATGAAGTTCCCCACTTCAACAAGATAGAACCAAAAGAGCTTCCTGAGAGGAAGCTTACCGTATTAACAAAGTCGAAAACCCTTGAATCCTTCATCGCATCGGTGGAGTTCTTCATCACAGCCTGCCGAATCATTAAAATTAATAGGAAAAAAACAAAATGAACCTGCAATCTCTTTAGTTTCTTTTTTATTTTTCTTCTGGAAGAATGATGGTGGAGGATAGAGAGCTTACCATTTTGAAGTTTGGTAGAGCTACTAGTCCACTTTTGCTTGGCCCTAATAGTGTAAACTGATCACGAAGATAAGCTAGTTGTGGTATAGTCAATGTCTTAGCAAGAGCCTGTTACAGTAGCCGCAAACGATAAATCATACAGCTAACAAATATAGGGGCTTTCATTTCTTTAGAAAGTCAATAATTTCATTTGTCATATTGCTCCAAGTTGTGTGACAGGAAAAGTATGTTTATGTATATATTTACACGACAGAAATGCTGAACAGGTTATATTAGAACCTTGCTGATCACAAAATGCTCCCGTTGCTTTTGGGAGCAGGGGTGAGGAGAAGAGGTTGAAGAAACATAAGAGGAAGGGAACACAGAAGAATTTATCTGACCTTCGCACGCCTCGAAAGGCATGGCAGCACTTACAAGAAGTGGTCAAATCAGATTTTTTGGATAAACTATATGACTGCTGAATTTAGAAGCAAGTTCTACAAGAACAGATATACATACCCTTAAAGCAGTTTTTCTAAGAGAAGAAGAATATACATAAGCTTTTACAAGCTTATATACTATCATATCCAAAGGAATCTTCACATCATGATGACCAGCCAACCAAGGATGACCTACAGAAGAAATGGGAAAGGTTAAGAAATCTATAATGCTGCTTAAGTCTGATACTGCAATAATAAACATACATATGAAACATCATAGGTAATATGGTTAAATCAGGAAGTCATTAGGTACATTCATATATGGTGATGACGAGTTATGCTCTAGACAACACTCAACAAGAACGTTAAGGAACTTGAAACTTGTATAGGTATGTCCTATTCCAAAATTGTAAGGTCTACATTATCAAGGAGACTTACTGAGAGCCTGAGCTGCAGTTAGCCTTTTGCGATAATCCTTATTCAGCAATCTTTTTACAAAGTCCACCGCATCAGAAGACAAAGAGGGCCAAGGGGCTTCATCAAAGTTTGGATCAGTTTTCAGGATGGCCCTAAATATACCGGACTCTGTCCGAGCCCAGAAAGGTCTGCTTCCACAAAGAAGAATGTATGCAATGACACCAATACTCCACATGTCAGCTTCTGTTCCATAAGATCTATGCAAAACCTCAGGTGCAACATAGTATGCACTTCCGACAATATCATTAAGCCTTTCATCTGCAAATATTTCCGTTAGTCAAACTATGGCATGCTACAAGCACAAAATAAGAAATGATAAATGTTGTATGCATAAACATTTACCTGGTTTTACATAATCAGAGAGACCAAAGTCAATGGCTTTTAAGGGAGAGTTCTCATCCTTAGAAACGAAAAGAAAATTCTGAATAGAACACAAGAACAACTGTCAATATAATGAGCTTGGAAACCAAAGAAATATAGGAGCATACAGAACATAGAGTGAGGTAGGAAAGAAATGACGCTACATTTGTTCACATATATGGTGGGATTAGAAGATACCCTGGAAATTTCCATTAGATACCGCCGTAAGAAAACATGCAGACCATAAATAATTTCTTCAGTGGTCTGTAAGATGCACAAACCTCCGAAAGCATTTTGATTTGGTTGAGCTGATTTAACCCTCTCAATACTTTACTGGGGCTTATGCAAAAGTGTAATTGGGTTGCCAGAATTCATCATCTGATATTATGTTACCAAATAACTCATGAATGATCGTTTAATCACCTAATTAGTTGGGCAGGATCCTAGGTATCCATAATGAAATTGCACATGTAAAATGGAAAATCCAGGAATACTCACTCCGTCTACTGTGAACTTGTTGCACCTGATTTATATATCAGTTATTAAGTTGTTGTTTTTTAAAAATCATATCAGTTATTGTTGAGAGTCATATAACTACTATGATGACGATGCCTTGAGTGTTTTCTTTTGATACTTGAGGTTATTAATCATGCTATTGTGCTCGCATGCGTGCTCTTAGTGTCCATCAATAAAATTTGTGCAAACTAGTAAACTTGACTCTATCCCTTAGGTTCAATCAGAAGTTCTAAACATAAGTAGAGTGTTCATTGCAAATGAATATTTGACTGTTATAAGTAGATTAAAATAACTCCATTACCTCAGGCTTTAGGTCACGATGAACAACCCCTTGAAGATGACAATACGAGACTACACTTAGAAGTTGTACCATGACAGCTTTGGCATCGTCTTCCGAGTATTTCCCACCCCTTCAAAAGAAACTGGAGTCAGGAAATTCACATAGGAGAATACCAAGCATGCTAAGCTGAAAATATTTTAAGTACCCACCTTGCAAGTATCCGGTCCAGCAATTCTCCTCCTTTACATAACCTGAAGAAGATCTCACAAAGATAAGTACAAACAAATGCAGAAAACATAAAAGACAAGAATGATAAACTAAAATAGATTTCTCTTATGATAATATGACAAGCCATGCAAACATTTGGAAGGACGTAGACCAAATAAGACAAATTCTTTTATGTCAGAATGCTGAAGAATGACAAGTTACCCTGAAACACAACCAAAAGCAGCATTATGATTGACAATTTCAACTTACTCCATGACTATATAAACATTTTCCTCGTCCTCATAGGCATCATAGAATTGAACCAGATTCCTATGTCCTGTTAAAGCGCGCAATATTTTGACTTCTCTCCTTACATCCTCAATTGCAATTGCTGTAGTCATCTGCAAAAGATTCCTCAGTCTCATTAAACAAAGAAATAATTCAATCAGGTGATACTGCTCTTGGCATGAAAATAACAGGATAGCATCAAGTTAATACAGTTGACAAGAAATGATCGGGCGTGCTTCGAAGCAGCATCAAGCTGTAAGTCAACCTTTACTTTGTTTTGATAGGTACACAACTATACAACACAAAATACAATATCAAATGTTTTGGACTGTCCACATAAAATCCACAGTAAGTTTCACTTTGGCCAAGGTCAATTTTCTCATAATCCTGATGCTGAAATTTCCAACAAATCTATCTAGCCCACCTGCCATCTGTTAGAGTCAGTTAGAGTCCCACGTCAGCTAGAGAATGGACTGGTGGTCTGCTCATATGGATTTGGACAATCCTATGTTCGTGAGCTAAATTTTGGAATTGAGTTAGCCCTAGTGTCATATCAACTATTTCTGGAACCAAAACTTGTTGATGAAATGAGAACATCCACTATATTTCTGCAGCCATCACCTCATTCCAAGTCACCAAACACTTCCCACCTCAGAGTACTATAGAATAAAAGGACATTTCAACCAGAAGAAACTACAATCAGCAGCAATGGCAAATGAGGAATTCAAAAAGATTCAGCATCCAAACCACATATAGAAACAAAACTTTTACCTTTTTCTACAGGTCATATAGAACTAAAATTCATAGTAATTGGGAAACAACAGGAAAATCTTAGTAACTCAGTAACAATACCAATTATCTGAACTTTCATCTTGTTGGTGAGGGTTTGATTCCCCACAAGTTCCCCACCTTGTGATCCCCTTCCCCTGCCCCTTAATTTAAGAAAAAAAATGGGAAACAGCATAAAAGGCAAACCTTTGATTTTGGGATAACTTTTACAGCTACATCATGCCCTTTCAAGCTCCCTCTTTTCCCCTTAGCTGCTGAAGTATAACCAAAATGCCCTCTTCCCACTTCTTCTCCAAGATCATAGTGACTATCAAAATTCTTTGAGTACCCAAATATCTTATCCAAACCAATATCACATTCACTCCCTTCTGGAATTGTAGCTTCATTAGGTTTAATTGAGCCATGCCTTCTAGCAAGTAATGCCCTAATATGCTTAGCTGGTGATGGTGGTACACGTTTGAGAAATCTCAAAGGTGTTGAAGTCACACTAGAATTAGCAGGAGAGTTCTTGAATGCACTAGGCAAAGGACTTGGACTATAAAAAGGGAATTTTGGTGTTTTCCCAGTGTGGGAATTCAATTCTTGCTCATTATCAATGGGAATTATGGGATTTTCAGACAGGTTTTGTGGGGATTGAATAGGTTTTCCATGACAAAGTCCCATGGAATCAACAACCCAATTTTACAACACAAAAATCAGTTAATAATCAAAAGAAGAACAGTAAAGTTAAGAACTCTTTTACACAGAGGAAACACAGGGAACTAGACCATTACAAAGGGGAGTAAATTCTCAAGAAACAAAAATACAAGAAAAGGAGGAATTCCCAGAAACCCAAACAGCTAAAGAAGTAAGAAAGTTACAATCTTGGGACTGCAAAACTAGAAAGATGAGATTTTTAAGCTTGAAACAGCAGAACCAAGAAGGGATCAACAAAGAATTAAGCTTAAGGTATTTAAGGTCCAAGACAATTTCTAGGAAAAAGAGCAAATCCCAAGAAAAAGGAATTAAGCTTTGTGATCAAATGATCAATGCCAGATAGGCAACAACAACAACTATCAAGAATCAAAGATTTTACTAACAGGTTTTAGCTGAAGAAATGTAAAGAAATATAGGAGGTAGTGGGGAAGTATGGAATCAAAGTAAAGCAAGGAAAAAAAAAATATTATTATTTTTTTACCAAAGAGTGAAGAAGAATGATAAGAAGAGCAAAAAGTGAGAAAAAAAGATGCTTAAGCAATAGCAGGAAGAAAATAAAGGTGGAAGGGGGGAAAAGGAAAGAAGCTAAACCTCCTTTACTTGTCTGATTTCTCAACTTTTTCTTTATATTGTTTTTCCCTTTTAATTTTATTAATATCTTTTTTCTTCGTAATACATAAACACACGCTCAAATCTAGTTTTAGCTAGCAAGTAAAAGTACTATGACTATAAGTATAGACAACTCAAATTCATTTCTACTGTTTAAAGATGAGACATCGTGAAAATGAGTTGAAATGTTCAATAATCGGTTAATTTCATTTTTACTATGTCAATTGAACAATCCAATTTACAAATAACAATCTAAACACCTATAAGTATCAAGTGTCAACGATAGAACCGACTTAAAATTAAATTGAATTGCTGAGGCAAATTTAAGTATTTGTTTGTTTTTTCATTTGCCTTGAGTGAAAATATTATTAATTGTTAATAATGTAAGTGGGGTTTGGGGGTTTGGATCCTTCCAGCCTGTCTTTAGAGAGAGAGAGAGAGTAAGTAGGAGAGAGAAGCATTTGTGTATTCATATGTATGTGAACATTTGTGAACAACTATGCTAACCAATATTGTCTGTAAAGTTTTTGAGGTTTGACTGCTATTATTTGGCTTTTGATTTTGATTACTTTGAAAAATTGTTGTATTTGTTACATTATATTATTTCTCTTTTCACAATAGAGCTGCATAATATTTTGACTTCTTAAAACAAAAAATAAAAAAAAATTAGTAGCATGAACATTTGCTCATAAATTACCATTTTGTGAATTTGTTAATAAAGATTCCAACATTTTTCTCATGAGGTACATTATAATAGTCGTGTTCAAATTAATTTGTGTGTTTTTGCGATATAAGGAGTTTTTAATATATTTGATAACATTATTGTCATGCAATCATAAGGTCATACGTTTGAATTATGTAAATTTCCACTTGCAGATTACAAGATAAGAATATGTATAATAGATTCTTATTTGATCTTTTTACAGTATTGCGTATAGTAAGAAATTAGTATACCGATCTTCTTTTCCTCTTCTATTAACCTTGTTGTTTCATAGTTTTACTCTTTTATAAAGTTCTGTTTTTTCTTTTTTATTACATGTTATGACTTTTATAATGCATTGTACCTCAAGGAATAAAACATTAAACTAGAGAAATAGAAATTTGCTTAAAAGAAGTTGTCATTTTACAAGCTATATTGTGATTACTAACTATATGCTAATATTAGAATTATTTTTTTCCTATATTTGGTGAATATGAAACTATTAACATATTTATTTTATTAAATGAAATTTAAGACTAAAGTCTCAACTAACAAAATTGATAGTTTGAACTCATCATGTTAGGCTCATGAAATTTCAATTTGTAGGGAAAGGTGGCTATTTTTAGTAGGTATAGCTACTTATTATTTATCAATTTAAATGAAGAGTTTTAATCATAAAATAAATAATACAGATGACTCAACCACTTCTGTTTGTTCAACACACTTAGATGTTTATTTGCCCATCTCAAAAAGATATTGTGCATGAGAGAATGAACATGCCATGCTTCTCTTTATGTTCTCATTCGGATCGATTAATTTTAGTTCGCATTGAAAAGTCTTATTTTAAGAATTTTTCTGGTTGGATATAGATTTTTCAATTTCTCTTTATAGTCATTATCCAATTAGGTTGATTAAAATATCTTTATCTCGCAGCGCTATAACATTCTCGAGTAACTCGATGTGAAATTCTCAAGATTATACTGAGACTTTCAAAGACATCCAAGCCCTAAAATCACTTCACTCCGAATCAACAAGCGATGCAATATTCTTTTCAAAGCAACTCTATACATTTAAAGTTTGAAATATAAAAAGTCACTTTTAAAGAAATAATTCACAAATTTCAATCATACTCAACTTTTTTTAAACCATAAAATGTATATACTTATTAATAGTCTTACCAATTTTTTTGTGTGGCTTATTTTAGTTATTTACAAAAAGCAGTAGGCATGTATAATCACATTCATGATAACGATAGTTTATGCCACGTACATGAATATTATATATATATATATATATATATATAAAAAGTTTTAGGTATTTATTTATTCTTGCAATTATGATTAGTTAGAGTTTTAACTTCAATTAGCAAATTTGGTGTTGATGATGACCAATATGTAGCATGATATTTCCTCATTGATTAGTTTATTTACAATGAAAAAAAGTTTTTATCATTATGTCAATGCATGTAATATGTTGAATTTTTTTTTTTTTTTGGATCATTTTGGCGCTTTTAATTTTATATTATAATTATTGTGTATATGTCAACCTTTTTTTAGTCATTTTACTAAAGAGATATCCTTAACCATCACGTGTACAATTGAATAATATTTTTATCCTTTTAAATTTCTCAAAATTAGGTTTTACATGAATTCTACAAATAATTGTTTTTATCTTTTTTTATTTGTCCAACATGTTGTCTTACTACAATCATGTTTATATGGCATAATAAAACCTTTCATTATAACTAATTAGTAAATTTACCTTTTTTGGTTGGTTTTATTATTGTGTAAAAACTGAATAAATAATCATTATAACAAAAATAAACCAAAATAATGGAGTGCGTCGATCATCAAGTGTCACTCAGAAATTTAGTGCATCAAATTAACTTTTTTTCATATTTGGTGTTTATTTCTAAAAGTAAAATAAATATTTGTCATAATTCATGTAGTACTCCCATTATTATTATTATTATTTTAGGAAAAAAAGTTGCAGAAATTTTGGTCCAAATTATAATATTCTAAATGGTCCAAGCTGTTATCACAATTTTTGTAGACATAGGTCACATAGCTAGTTACTAGCAGCAGTAATAATTGAAGAAAAATTGGAGCTGCATTTGTTTCACTTAAATTATCTTCCTCAGTTAGTTCAATTCAAGGTAACATATTTGAATAGAAAATATTGATCAGTACAATTTTACGAGTGAAGTTTAAAAAAGATACATAAAACATACATATACCTTATTTTTATTTTAATGAAGTAGAGAAATTGTCTCTAGTAGACATTCAGATCGACAGAAAAGAACAACAAAATAATACGATATCAAGCATATATGATAATAATAATCTATTAATTTTATATTTGCGTGTTATCTACATATGGTTCAATTGATACTAAATTTCATAAATGAAAACTTTTAAAACTTAATTTAATTGGACACTAATTAAATTTCTTTAAAATCGATTTTCATGTTGTGCTATACTATATATTTGTTAATAAAAATAATTTTTTTAAAAAAATATCCGATGTTACGTAGAAATTTGGTCGTGACTTAATTTGATTAGATATATAATTAAATGATGCATTCAAAATAATCCAACTTCCATCAGTTTTCATAAGGTTTATTAAAACTCAAGCTGGTCTTAATTATATTGTGGTGCTACCCTAATGGCTATAAACTACCCTTATCAGTCTATTAAACTCTAGGGTTTAATTTTGGTTTTTGACTTTTAATTTTCTCTTTAAAGTCTTTGGTAATATTAAAATATACATTATTTTCTGAATGATAATAACATTATCTAAAGATATTTTGTGAGTGGATATTAGGGTTTGAACATTATTCAAAGTTACGTTATTATATTCATACGAATCAATATTTGAAGTACTTGTCATAAATTATAGTATTATACCTCTAAGTAGTTTTATTACTTATTATTTTTGAAAAAAGTAAACAACTATAAAAGAAGAATATTATTACTACTTATTATGAGTATATAAAACAATAATTTATATCCTCTTTAATATATATATATATATATATATATATATATATTGAAGAAGAAAATATTATATTATTAAACATCCACCTTAAAAAAATAAAAAACTAGATGAGGTAAGTAGGACCACAAATGTGGACTTGTTTAATAATTATGCAACAAACATCAAAATATTGCACCCCCAATTCCACTATTTCCTCCTTAATCAACTCATTAATGGAGTTCATGGGGAAATTATGGAATATCTTGTAAGCTTTTTTCATTTGTTACAAGTTTTTGATAATCAGAATTACTCGATACATGTGTTAGTTGAATAACAGTAATAAAAATTTGCTAATTAAAATAATTTCGTATATTAATATATGTTTGATGAATTTTCACTTATCAATATCGTACGATAGTAATGGATTAAAGTATTAACAAAAAGAACAAAAAAAATGTGTGACTTTGTAGTCTAGTTATTTATTGAAAAAATAGACTAAAAATTTAAGTTGCGTAAATTTTTTACTTTTAAAAGACTTTTAAAATAGTGTTTTTATCGAATTCTCTAAAAATACGTTGCTTTTAGAAAATTCAACATGCATTTATTAGTATTTTTTAAAATCCAAGCGACATATCTAATTAAAGATATAAATAATCTTCTAATATTCTTAGCCCTTAATTAGTTGGTTTATTTTTATGATATGATGTTACGAAGACAAGCCAATATTATGACACAAGTTCATTTGATGTCCTTTTATTCAACTAATAAAAATTGGCTCATTGATAGGTAAGTCCCAACTTCCAAAAGATTTTAGTACACTTCCCTAGATTACTTCTACTCACACTGCCATATACTGTATATCTACTAAATACTTATACTAGTACTACTATAGTATTTATATCAAATTAAAAATACTACTTTAGTGGTTGAAAATGAAAATATATATAGTATGTCAACGAAAAATTTAGGTGTACATAGAGTAAAACTCGTTAAGTTTAGTGAGGTTTTATCTATTCAATCTTATTATTATTTTTACACTGGGTATAGAAGAGGAGATTGAAAACAGAGAATTAGATTTTTATTAACAAGGTAAAAATTCAAAAAGTCAATTGATTGATCAGCTGGTAATATTTAAATAATGATTAATTAAAATGACGGTATATATATATGAAAATATTACATAAATTGGTACATTTTAATAAATTACTGATTTTAGCGATACTTTTTATTTATTACCATTTATATCAATATTATATTAAATCTGTAATATGAATTAAAAGTGAATTATGTATGCAATATGTATGAATTATAATTGTTTTTTGAAATATGTTATGTTTGTTTGGTAACAATTTGACGCATTGTATTATAAATGTATTAAAATGTGTGATAAATGTATTATTCACCATTAAAACTTGTATTATATGTGAATAATAAATTGTCCTTTATAATATGTATTAAACTTGTATTATAAATGAATTAAAACTGATCAAGTGAAAAAAATATACTATTGTTATAATGATAAATATTTTTTTATTATAGTATATTTATGCGAGTTTTCCTAATATATGGGGTGTAAGTATTTAATTATATTAGATTTTTTCTTTCTAAAAGGAAAAATGGAAATCATAATAAAAGCTTTAAAGGATAAGCTGACGTTTATGGCAATCCATGGTGCTCCAAAAAAGTGTTTTCTTTAAAGAGTTATATGCATTAGAGAATTGATTCCTTATATTCCAATTGATTATATTTTTTCGAATAATCGAATCAACCTCTTCTTTTAAAAAAAGGAATTTTACAAATAACACATTCAAAGATAAGTATTATCTTATAACGTCTACGATCGAGGAGGTCCTACAACTGACGAGAATAATTACAAAGAAGGACTGACAATCGACAAGGCTTCTAGATTATTAAGTTTTCAAAGATAAATTTCATATTCAAAACGAGAAAAAGAAAGTAAGAAACTTATTAACAATATATGTATTTGACATCAATGATGATGTAGCATCAAAGACAAATCTATTACGTTAATAAGCGGACAATTCGTTTTATGATTTTGGACAAATCATATATTTCGTAATTATTTTTGACATAAAACTTTTGAATAATGAGATACGTATGACATCATCTAAACATCATAATTGATAATTCCAACTTAAACATATAATAACACTATTTTTTATATGAAGTTTTTAATAAAAATAAAATTATAAATGGAAGGAAAATGATGAGTTAGTGGAAGGAAAAATAAAAAGGGTGAGGGTCGGTGTTTGGCACACTACATTTCATATATTATAAAGTCTATGATTTTATGGGGGCTTTAAAAAACATATAATAATAATATAAATGGATAGTATATATAAATATAATCATTCACATATATACCACGTTCCATCTTTTAATTATTAATGGAAGAATAAATATGGGACAAACATATTTGACTTTTTATTTCACTTGCAATCATGCTAATTTCAAAGATGGCAAAAAAGTTTTTATTTCCTTAAAAATTTTCTTCCTTTTTTCCTAAGTCTCTTTTTCATATACCAAATATAAAATGCTAAAAGGAGAATTATAGGTTTTTGACTCAAAACATGAACCCAAAAAAATAATTAATAAATTTTAGTGGTGGATCAAATTAAAATGTGGAAAAAAACATTGGAGAAAATATATATTAGCTTTTATCTTTTTCTTTCTATGTTTATATTGAAGTCGTCTACATTTATAATCATGTTGAAAAATTTTATATTTAAAATAAAACGCTTCCTAGCAAATAATTTTAATAATATACCATAGGTTCAAATCTGAGAACCTCTTATCACATCGAACATTGTTGGTGATTAGTCCGATGATTGGTACTTTCTTTGAAATTTAAGAATTTGAATTCCCGATAGAAAGTTTCAATCTGGAGAAGATTAAGATATTTCCTATCAAAATAACTCGAACTTCAAGACCTCTAATTAAGAACGATGAAATACTTATTACTCTGCCACAAATATGATAACGAGAGAACATTAATTATACCATACTATTATATGGTTTTTATAAATCATTGGATAAGATTATAAATAAAATTTGGCCCCTCTCTTGAAGCAAGTGAAGCATTAGAAAAAGACACTGCTTACTTTTTATTTTCTTTTCATATTCATCATGATTCTTGAGTTTATTATGCTATGTATATACAAAAAGGAAGAAAAAAAACATAAATTTTTTCATAACACACTTTATTATTTTGCAAAAAATAAAGTTAATTGCCTAAATAAAAGGGAAAAAGCAAACTAGGAATTGTTTGGACCCCCTACCCCTTCTTTTACATAGTGGAGATTGTACAAGGACAACAAAAAAAGAAAATTCTTATTCTTTGATTCCCTTCTCTCCACCATATCTTTTTCTTTTATAACAAAAATCGAATAAAGTTAGATAAATAAATAAAGTTCCTATAACAAATATTCTCACGAATAAAAGGTCACAAAAAAATAACTCTTGATGTTAAATTGTTTGAAAATAATTAAAAGATTGGTAGTTTAAGAAAAATAAATATTGCTCAAAGAAATCATGCTAAGAAAAGTTGTTTCAATCGCTTTTCTATGTAATAGTTTACCATTAATAGAAGAAAGAATTGTCGTATATATAAAAGTCTTCTAATTTTTAGGAAAGTTATTTTTTATTCGTCAATTAATTAAGTTTGAAAAATAAAACTATATGTGATGTGATTATATACTTTTTCTGCTAATACAAAGTTTTATTAATTTATCACTATCATATTACGAAATCAAAACATTGTCTTCGATTTCAAAATTTTAAAACTACTTTGTTAACTTAATCCTTAACTCTCTTTGAATTTTTTTTTAGAAATTAATATCCAAATCCACCGTAAAAATTGAATATGGAGACCATTATATTCTTTAACTATTCTTCTTCTTGTAAAGAAAAAACTATTTCAAACAAATTTTTTTTAAAAAAAAATAAAGACGATTTTCATTATTTAGGTCAATTTATAGCCTAATAGAAATGAATTTTCATATATTTTGTACTTACATTGAAATAAAATTAATGACTTTTTTTTGTATTTTTACATGATTGATAGTTAATCTAATTCTACCCATCCTACTTAACCCTTCATTTTCAATCTTTTTCTCAGTGTTTAGATATACATGTCGAAAATATTTTTTACTTGCCGCCACAAGAATTTTTATATTTTTTAGTTGTTTATGTTATATTCGGTACATTGGTAGAATTTTTTTGCTAAAAATATATGTACCTGCATATCTAACACAAAATAAGAAAAACGTAAAAGAAAATACAATTTTGAAGTGGAAAATTAAATAGGATGAGGTAGATTTTTTTAAATAAAATAATATCAATTTCTATGAGGAGGGGAGGATGAAATATGAAATTTTTAAAAATATTTTATAAATATTTTTTTTTTAAAAAAATGATGGGGTTGTCGTGGGGGAGGGATACGTGGAAGAGGTGATGGAGTGAGATATCAAAAATAAATTATTTTTTATATGGATAATAATTTTTAATTTTTAATTAATACTAATTTTTTATTATTTAATTTTTATATAAATAAAATATTTTATCTATATGAAATGACATATGCCTAAGTTTTTCATATAAAAAAGAGAGTGCACTACACACGCCACTTTGACCCCTAAATTAAGAACACAAATAATCATTACATTGTTAATTTTGCATTATATTGATGAGTATATTTTATATATATATATAAATTGTTAGGTGACCCACTATGGGGTCATTTTTCACTATTGTTGATATTCTTGACCAAAATAAATAAAAATAAAAGGCCTTGACCAAAGAAGTGTGTGGGGTCTACCCATTTTGAGGCTTTCATTATTGAAAAATTGAAAATAATCTCTTAATTGGGGTCCACATGACACTCAATGGGAATAACAGTTTAATGCATCTCTCTATTAATTCTATTTTATTAGCAATAATAATAATAATAATATAACTCTTCACTATTATTTGACAAAATAATATACGAGTTACTTGATAAATTATATAAATGGTTTGTAAGTACATGGAAATGTACTATTTTTTGAAGAATTTCAAACTTTGAAGCTCAATGTTAATCAATTTTAAAAAGTAGAATCACCGTAAAAAATAATATAATTTTTCTCCCTAATAAAAAATTTAAAAAATCAAATTTTCAATTAACGATAAATACTTCAATCTCTAATAAAAACCTCAAATAATTAAATTCATTAATAATATCGAATATCGAATTCGAAAACTTAAATTATTTTATGATTTGTTTAATTATTGAAATGAGGAATATAACAGAGACAAATGTGGAAGAATGGGGTGTTTCTCTTATCATTGGTTCTTACAATTTGACTATCTTTGTGGATTAGAGATTCTATGTGTCAGAACCTAAAAAAAACACCTTTGTTCTTCACTTATTAATTACCACTATAAAATATATTTTATCTTAATATTTTTTTATATAATAATTATTATATACTTCTCATTATTGTTAAAAAGTACCTTTAACTTGGTGAAAGGAAGCATCTTATGCACCTAAATGATTCCAAAACCTTGACCAAACACTAAAATGATTAGAGAAAAGAAAAAAGAAAACCCCCTTAGAATATTTAACTTCACAAATCACTATATGTGTTAATTAGATAACTAGATAATCCTTCTTAATTTTAGTTTTGCATACATAGTTACATGTAAATATATGTCGTTCATTTTTTTATTTGTATGTTCATTCCTGAATATATATTTTTTTCTTCGAAACATGTAATGCAGAATAGATGAATTCTAATTCTTCATCACACCTCATATTAGTCATATATAAGCATATATACTCACATGCCATATGTTATATGTCTAATCCATACTAAATTTGGATTAAAGCTTATATTTTATCTGGGATTTAAGCAATTAATTTAGATTTTACAAATTAAATATGCTTGTTTTATTAATTCAAGCTAAGGTTCAATTCATTTGAAGGTCCAAGATTATGACATGATATTTCAAACAAAAAGATGATTTCATGTGTTCAAATAATATGTCAATCCTCAATTAAACTAAAGACCAATCAATGACAAGCCAAAATCTCTAAAATGACATATTTTATCCAATTACATAAACTACCCCTTATCACATAATTCTTGTGATAGAATTGATGAGTAACATGAGCTAACAAAAATCAACAAATAGACTTCATATCATGTAATGGGACTACTTACCCCCCAACAACTACAACTATGGTAATACTAATACATCATTTTTTGGTTCATTTGGTGAAGACAATCTCAAGCACATGGAATCTAAAGAAAAGAATCAATGGAATACATAAAACGATACTCACTAAGATTCATCAATAAAATAACTTTTTTCACATATATATCGTATTCTTTTTTTTTTGCGATAAATTTATCATTGTCGACAAATAAAATATGAGGAATAAGAGATAATTATTAATTAGGTTTCGTGAGTACACAACTCTATTTTAAATTTAATTACGCAGAAATAAATTGTTATTTTTCAAGATTACTTTCTAAAAAAAAAGTGACAAAAGTACTTTTTAGAAAACGAAGTCATTTTTTTGAAGGTTAGCCAAACCGACTATAATATTTTCAAAAAATCAAAGTGAGAAATTGTTGAGTCACCATTAATAATGGTTCTATTTTTCTATTTTTGGTTGGGCTTGTCTGTTTCATTGTACGGCTTACTTCAACCCAATGGGCTTCAATTGGGCTTCTTTACACACACAAGTTTTCCTCAATGAATTTTGTTTTTAATCCTTGTAATATTATATTTGATACATGTATTTTCGAGGAAAGGATCAAAATAATCCCTCTTCTTTAGGTTAACGCTCAAAGTGATCCTTGAGTTTTCACATGGAGCACTAATAGTCTCTCATGTTTGCAATATTGGTGCACTTTTGGTCCTCCTTCAAAATTTTACCTATTTTTTTTGCATTGATTTATCCATAACCTATGTATGGGATGTTCAATTGTCATTTTATATATTTAGTAGAAATAACAACTCCATATCAAAGAATGTGAGAAGAAAAACACTTTGTTTTGTTTAGTAGAAATCGTATTGCAGGTAAAGTTGAGAGGTTCATCACGATAATTTCACGCGCGATGGTATAATTTTTTTCTTTTCCTGCAAAGTCATATGTTAAGATGTTCTTAGTTTAGCTGCAGTAATATTTCTAGTGAACAGAACAAGGTGTTTTTCTTTATCACCTTCTCTCAGATAGTTATTATTTCTATTAAATATATAAAAATACGATTAGACATTCCTTATATAAAATTTTAGACAAAATTAATGTTAAAAAATAGGCAAAATTTTAGGATAGGACCAAAAGTGCACCAATATTGCAAACATGAGGACTATTAGTACTCCATGTGAAAACTCAAGGGTCACTTTGAGCCTTAACCTAAAGATGAGGGATTATTTTTTGATATCGTTCTCAAATAATGGTGTAACAATGCAAATTTAAAATGACACATAGTCGATAATAGAATGGCTTAACATTTAATAATTCGTCAATTTTTTACTAATTCACAATTCTAGGGTTAAAAAGTACTCTACATCTATCGATTAAAGTTAAATATACTTAATAAAAAATAAAAAAGCATCAAAATTAGAATTTGTCACCAATGGGTGGGTGTAAGAAGATCCACATGAGTAAGATTTTATAGGTCCAATTTCATCAATGTGGAGCCATTAGTTGTAAAGAAGTTTGGGCCTTTTTAGAGTGCAACAACATAAACTCTTTTGAATTTTGATATTGCTATTTGCTTGTAAGCTTTTCTTTTCCCCTTTCCCCTTTTAAATTAGTGAAAATCATGTTGTCTTGAGATGTTTTTGAAGTTAGAGGTAATGGGATAGAGCGGATTCAAATTACTCTCATCGATACCACTAGATTATTATTTTTTAACTCGAAAATTAGACTTTTCTACAATTTTTTATCAAGTTAAAATTAGATAAATAGATTAAAATAAAGAATACAATAAAAACACTTTTCCTAATTCACACGCTTACTAAATCATCAAAATTTAATAAGGGTATCAGATACCATAACGATTTCTTATTTTGTTATGTTTATAACCATAAATATTTACTTTGAAACCAACGACGAAAATTAAGGAGAAGTGGTGAAATCTTTTCAGAAAAATAATGAAATGAGGGGAAGAAAAAAGCAATTAACATTTTGGAATTTAGTCTATATGGCAGTGGAACCCTATTATGACATCCACGTGGCATTTAACAATTTCCGCTTTTGATCTAATAGTTTGATGGAAAGGGCAGTTTTAAGCCGAAATATAGTTTAAGGGTAAATATAAGCTATTTCGAAAAGTTTAAGAATATTTTTGACTCTTTATCTTTTAGTCTATGTGACAGTTTAACCCTATTGACGTGCAATGTGACATTCACGTGACATATTTCATTAATAAAAAAGACATTTTTAATTCACTAATTTAACAAAAAAAAATAATTTTAAACCAAAATATAATTTAAATATAAACTATTTCGAACGATTTAAAAATATTTTAAATATAAGAACGAGTATGAAAGAGTAGATGATGTAGAAGAGCACGCATTGAGAATATGTCAGACAAAGAATGGAGAATTAGGAGACATTCATTCAGAACAACGTAAAGTAATAATTGTCATTTCACAGTAAAAGTGGGCCGACAAACAGCACGCCTCCGCCGGCACCACACAATGCGCGGCTACAAACAAAACTTACTGTTTTCAATAATCCATAATGTTTTATTTTTACGACGATTTAAAATTCAGTAACTTTCACAATATAATAAATACAAAATTTATATTTGTATGTTATAATAAAGTTTGCATAATTGTATAATTTGCTTTATATACACAAAAAAATTAATCGTATAATTTGTTATTCATATACAAAGAAACCAATTGTATAATTCGCTATACATATACAAAAGAAAACAGTTGTATACAAATCAATTGTATAATTTGTGTATGTATAAAACGAAAAAGAGAGAAAGATGAAAGGAAATTGAGCAGGGAAATATTTGTATTATATAATTATAAGTGTATAGGACGAAGATATATGCATTTGCAAGTGTATATACAAATTTCTCTCACGTTATACAAACAGAATTTTTTTTTATACATTTCGTTTATGTTTGTATAAGCGATAGATGCAAGGGAGATCTGGGAGAGAGGAATAAAAATGTATGTATATATATATAATTTTTTCTCGTTTTATAAAAACAGAAACAAATTTTATACTTGTTGTGTTTATATAAAAGTGAGATGGAGGAGAGAGGGAGAGTGGCGAGCGGAAGTTTGAGGGAGAGAGGTGACTGATAAACTGTTTGCTACAAGGTACAATTAAATTAAAGTATAGTTATTACATTTAATTTGATTTATTAGTTTGTCATTATATAAAATTCCTTTAAAATTTTACTATATACTCTTTTAGTTTTAAATTGTTTATCGTGATTTTATTTTTGGTGAAATAACCGTGATTATTAATTGTTGTATAGTATTTTGCCAACAAAAATGTGTTTCACTGTTTAAGAAACTAAAATTGATTCCCAAAAGAATGTTTGTTCTCGTGAGCTTTTGTGTGGGAACTAAAAATCGCATGCTGTCTACCTAGATTCTTTAACATTTGCCTACTTCAAAAATTTTAATAAAAGGATAATATTAAGTGATCAGAAAATTTACACGTAATATATAATGAATGCGTAATTAGGATAATTTTTAAAATTTAAGTTTTTAAATAAAATGATTCTTGCACGTTCAACAAGTATAATAATAGATCAAAACGCTTTAAAATATCGAGTTGATTATTGGGATATAAAGAAGATCCTTTGTAATTGATGGAGTTTTGATAAATAAGAATTTAAGTTTTAGGAACCAGAATTTGGCCATAATAACATTCTACGTCCCAATTTTATTGTTCATATTTTCTTTTTTAGTTATTCCTATTTACTTGTCTTGACAAATCAAGAAAGGACAAAAAAAAAATTTCTATTGAAAATTTCCAAGTTTTAATTCATCATTTTTAAAACCATAATTAATAAGGGTAAAATAATAACTTCACTATACTAATTATTGCTATCTTAATATATGTGTCATTTTTAAAGTGGACAACTAAATAGGGACAGAGGAATTATTATTTTATGTTTTTGAATATGTTACCATTTTAACTTTAATATCTTTTCAATAAAAAATGAAAAAAAGATTAGTTTATTTTAATATTATGAATTTTTTATTATTCTTATTAAATTCTGGCATATTTTTGTGATCATTTAGTATTACCCGAAGTTTTATATATATCGTTAGAGTAAACGGTTACCACACCATTATTGTATATTCTTTAATTTTTGAGTAATGATGGGCTCAAATTATAATCATTGAAATAAATGAATTATATAAACTCTCACATGATTTGAGGTACATAACAAACTTTTCAACAATGAAACATATATATAACAAATGGAAAGATTTAATTATCTCCTTGCATATCATCAATCATATATTAAGTGAAACAATTACTTACATTGTTTATCATTGAACAAAACCCTAACTAGTCATAACTACTACAAGCAAACACAAAACATGTCACGTTCACACAAAAGTACTATCAATGACTGATTTTAATAACTTTACAGTTACTTCATGGTCTTTTGATATCTCATAAATGATTTCACAGATCGAACTGGTGACCTACAAAGCATGCATGGAGAAGTTATACATATATATATATACCCTAGTATTTCCTTGTTCCTTGACCTAATACTCTTCGTCTTTTACCTCGTTCACCTGTACCATAACTCGAACGTTGAACTATAGACCTCAAAGCATCTCTCAAGAATAATAATGACGATTCATCATGATCAGTATTGTTATTATTACTCTCCTTGTTATGATCAACAGCTAATACGATCACATTATGAATTCTCCCTCCTAATGTGACCATTTCAGCTCTTATAGGACTCAATCCAAGTGATTTTAGGGTTTCAATTAGGTCAGGGATGAGATCGAACCGATCCTCACAACAAAGAGAGGCCTTAATGAGTAATCTTCCATCAGCTAAACAATCATTTGATGATAACACAGTGATTTCATCAGTTTCTGAAGGGAATAATAAGTTTGTTTCACTTTGCATAATTTGTGAAGTTTGTTCTTTGAGTTCCCTTACACGTTGAACAACTTTGGCTAGTAATGAAGCTTTATCCAACTGTAAAACAAGGGAAAAAAAAAGAGTTTAAGTTCTATACATCCATGTAAAAGGAATTAATATTGCAAATAAATTTATGGAAAGGGAACAAATTGAGTTAGTACTCCATCTGCCCCAGCCGTTTCAACCTCTGCCCTTCGGGTGAGGACTTTGTACGTGCTGGGTAAATCCCCCACTGTGTACAGCCGTAAACCACAATAGGCAAGCCTATGTGACAGGCTATTGAGGGGGGATCGATCCTGGGTTATCCGTGTGGATAACCACCCTTCAAATCAACTAAGCTATCCCGATGACTATTTATCCATTTTGACAAATTAAGAAAGGACAACTTTTTTCCATCTGTTATATCCTCAATTAATTATTTTGAATAATGCAGCACTTCTTGAAAAACTCAAGTTTTTTTAATTCATACATTTCATAATTAATAGAGATAAATGATAAACTCACTATATCAATAATTATTTTTTTAATAACTATTAACGGGGCAAAACAAAAAAAGAAGGCATTCAAAGAGAAAGAAAGTAAGAACAAAAAAAATGTCATTTTATTGTTTTTTGGTGGAAAAAGTGAAACTACTTTCCCAATATATATAATTTATGTACTTTAGACCTAGAAGCAAGTTTGAATATTCTTTTTTAATTGGTAACTAATAATCTGGAATATAATTTTTTAAAAAATAAATAGAAGAATAAGAAAACATATATAATCATGATTTTATCCTTCTTCATAATTACCACAATTCTTGAAATGTTGACTTTATTCGAAATGAAATTAAATGATTAGAACCGAAGGAAACTATTGTACAGGAATAAACTTAAAAGGTTAGATAATACTTGAAATGTAACAAAACCAAATTATTCAAATGAAAGATTATACTAACAAGTTAATTTATTTACCATAAAAAAAACTATATATACGTAAAATGGAGCTAAAAGAAGGAGTTTTTTTTTTTTTGTGTTGCGGGGAAATTATCACTTGAAATATATCAAATAATTAGATTAACTTATTTACTTTTTTTGCTGAAAAAAATAAAAAGAATTCATGCTTCGTTTAATCTTCCATCAAATTAAGGAAATACACATTGAAAAATAGAAATTAGCCATGGACACAACTTAATAATTATGTGTCCAATTAATAAGTTGAAAAAAAATCTAGTTGTTAGTTAATTCTATTTGATATCTAATCTATTAGCATGAAATAATTATCAAATAATCTTGTTAACATATAGGTTAATTATTTAACGATAAATTTCATAACTAATTTCTCTTGGATAAAATCAACAAATAAAATTTACCTTAGAATTGCAAGATAGTAGGGTTCTGAGGCTATGAAGATGAGAATTAATCCTTTCTCTTCTTCTTCTTTCAGCTTCTTTATGATTTTCAGCTCTACTTTCTGGACTATTATTATTACTCTCTATAGTTTCTTGAAATTCCACATGATTATGTTGAGGGTAAAATGGGGAAGAGCTACAAAAGTTTTTAATAGCTTCAATATCAAAACCATAATATTCTCCCATCATATTATTATCACTTGATGATGATTTATTTTTGGAGAAATAATTGCAAGATTCCAAGTTTTCTTGAAAGTCTTGTTGTTGTTGCATGTTGAGAGGTTTGTGTTTTGTCTTCTAAAGAGAGAGAGCTTTTTGGGGGTGGGAATTTTAGAGTTTAGTGGAAATGATTGGATATGAAATATGATCATGTGTTCTAGGGTTTTCATAAGACTTTTCTTCCTTTATAGTTCGGGGCTCGAATTTTAAATTTATGAATTCTGAATATAATTATTTTTTAGATAAATTATTTATTATTTTCGGATATAATTACAAATGTTTGTAAATAAATTACACTACATCAAAAATGAGTTTTAACGACAATTAATTTAGCAATTGTCGTTAAATATATATTTTTAGCAGCAATTAGCACTTTTTGTATGTGTCACTAAGGACTTTAGCGACATTGGATCTAATGACACTTAACTAATATCAGTAAAGACTTCAACACTCTTTACTAATGTATCTATTTGTTGCCGCTAAAAGTTATTTTTGTTAAAGTGTTACTAGGTATTTGGTTCTGTCGTGATTGGAGTAGAAAAAACTTGTGATCACTATTCTATCAATATTATGTATCAAAATGTTTTTAAACTCGTAATTTTTTAAATAGTCATATGAAATATTGAAATTAAGAAGTATATTAAATATATAAGTCAGTAACATTTTTTTTTTAAATTAGATTAAAAATATAATGCACATAATTTGAGATTGAAAAAAAAAACATCTTTTTGGTTGTTTGTTCTTTTAGGTTGAGTTGTGGTCACATGAAATGATGATATGAAAGCCACGCGGTTTTTTATTTTATTTAAAAAGATTACTTTCTTTATTTTCTTTAGTTTGACCAACAAAGAGATAAAAGACTCCTTCCATGATTCGTTTTTTACCCTTCGTAGGAACTCTCGTTCCTTTTACGCTTTTGATGATTCGAACTCGCAATGTTTGAGTTGAAAGTGAGGATATTTATTATTCGAGCAATTTCCTCTCGTTAAAATTTAAGAAAATAATTTAATTTTTTGACTCCTTGCATGATTAACCAAAGAATTGTGCGCTTTTTTTTGAGAAAGGTAATTAGATTTAAATTAAATTGTAAAAAAAAATGAGTTGATTTCTATGTATCGATGGTGTGAGGAGATATATTTTATATAATAGACAATTGCATGTAAAATTTCTTGATAATTAAGTAAGAATTGTAGCTAAATCTTGCAATCTCACATGTTAAAGTTTACCAAAAGAGAAAAATCTTTGTATTGACCTAAGTCTAAAGTTGATTTTAAATAAGTTAAACATACAAAAATTAATATATTTGACTATAACTTAAAACTCTAATCCTTAAATTGGCTATTTGTGTACTTATCTAACTTACACTATTTGGCTATACTACAAAATGTCCATAAATAAGTCTTTAACAACAGGCTTCAATTTGGGCCTTTAAACTTGGGCCTTCATCTCATAGCCCTAACCCCACCAGCCCCCAACCCCTCACCACCCCACCCAAAAGAATAAAAATGATCCATGATATGTCACGTGACACTAATTCGTTAGAAAAATTTACTATATATATATATATGAATAATTAAAAATACAAAAGCAAATATATTAGATATATCACAGGAAATATAATTCGCGAAAAATTATGCGTACGCGATCGATCATATATCTAGTGGACTATGTTTTCTAGTTGAGCTTATCGTTTTCAAAGAAAAGTTACACGTTAATAAGACTTAGTCTTAGTGGCAGACAAAATTTAAACATCTTAATAGAATTTTGTCACAAATAAAAGCTTTACTAGTTAATTAAATCTTTAATATTGATAATAATAGTAATTAAAAAGAAGGAAAAAAGCTTCAAAAGGTGCAGAAATGACTTAGTGGCGCATGTGATATGAATAGTTTAATTATAATTTTATTTTATCTAAACAAGCTGGAATAATCATTTTGTCACTAAACATTATCATATCGAGTAAATTAATTTCAGTGTAGTACTTTAGATCCATTATAATTATTGCCAAAAAGAAGGATTTCAATTTGTAATTAGCAACTATTAGTACTAAAAATGTTCTTTTTTGTTTTATTGTATTCGCAATGAAATCTAACGAAATCTAAATTATTGCTTAATAAAAGATTGAGCACACCCTAGCCCATTCATGTTCATATATTGCAGTGTCTATTTTTTAATTTATTTTTAATATGATATGTTTTTATTCACGTAAACTCAAATTAAAGATCTCGTGAAATTAAAATAGAGAAATTACGACCATCGATAATAATTCAACTCACATTAACATTTTTGTGAATATCATATCATATATGTATATATTTATATATATAGAGTTGTTTAATATGATGTCACTTTTTTCAAATAATAAGTATTGCATGTAGTTTATGCCGGATTTGCTGAAAGGCTTTACCTGAAAACGTGGGGTGCCTTTTGATTAATTGAAATGATGGATGATATCTTTTGTCCGTATATTTTTTATTTATTATATGTCATGAATAAATAATCGAGGATATTTTCAGAGTCTTTTTATCTCAATATGGTAATAGTAATATTTATGTGTACTCTACCCTCTTTAAATTTTACCAATAGTGAAAAAAAAAGTTATTCAAGTAACTTGAAGATGATCCTCTCACCTATGTAACATTATAAGCAAATTTTATATTAACGGACTTCACACTATAGTTCTGACTTGAAAATTATAAATCCACAATTGCCTCTTTAACCGTCTTATTAAGCAGCAGGATGACTGTCTTGGAGAATATCTTAAATAGGTACTTGAGTCAAATCAAGCGAGATAGAATTAGTCAATGTCTACCCTATGTTAAAGTGTTTCGTACTAGGCATGATTGGGTCTAAGTAGGGTCTTCTACTTTTTCGTCTTTTAGAAGGGCGGCCAAGACAAGGACAAGGGGGAAGGGGAGATTAGCCTCATTACTTCTCACTTGGAGAGAGACGCACCTAATTCACCTATTCACTCAAGCGATTACGATGTTCAATTGATTTTAACTAATAAACGTCTATAGTATCAGAATTAAGCATCCATCCTTTTAACGTTATCAATCAATGTCTTCCATGTTCGATTCTACCTCATATTATAACATTTTTGTAAATGTTATTTTAATCCAAGTGGTCTTATTTTTGGGAAAAGGGTCTGATATACCTCTCAACTTTGTCATTTGGGGCTGATATACCCCTCGTTATAAAAGTTTGGCACATATATGCCCTTACCGTTATACAAACGGCTCACATATACCCCTGCCGTTACAAAATGGCTCACATATACCCTTCATTTAATGGAAGTTAAAAAATTAGTTTTAAATTTATATTTATTACTTCTAATTTTTTTAAAAAAATTATTTAGGGGTATATATGATTCTTCTATCAAAGTTTAAGGTATATTTTAATTTTTTTCATACATAAATTATTTTTTGACTTCTTTTATTATAATTATTTGAATTTCTTATTCTTATTTTGTTTTTTTCTTTCATTTCTTAGTTTAAAGAATAAAAAATTAAACTATTTTTTTTGTGTGTATTGTAATTTAATTTCGTATTCGAAGAAAAAATTTGGTCATCCATAATAAGTTTTACAAGAATATTAGTGAAACATAAATAAATTTGATTATCAAAATAATAATTATAAATTATTCATTGAAACAAAAAAAAGTCAAAAAAATATGTTTGACGAGGGATATGGAATTATATTTTTTAGAAAAAAAAAATTAAAAATTTAGATTAAAATTATTATTTTTTTCATTTCCGTTAGAAGAAAAAAGGGTATGTGTGAGTCATTTGTTTACAAGTAGGGGTATATATGAGTCACTTTCATAACAAGGGGTATATCAATTCTAAGAGCCTGTTTGGCTCAGCTTAAAAGCTGGTCAAACTGACTTAAAAGCTGATTTTTGACTTATTTAGCTGTTTGGCAATACTCAAAACAACTTATTTTAAGTTAAAAAAACTTATTTTAAGCCAAAAGTTAAAAGCTGGGGTAGGGGTGCTTTTTTTTTTTTAGCTTATAAGCTGTTTTAAGTTGACCACATTTTTATCTTTTTGCCCTTAATATTTTTATACAATCTCCAAATTACAACATAATCCTAACATCTCTTTCTTCCATTTTTCCCTTTTCACGTTTGGCATAGCAACTTCAGCACTTTTATCCAAACACATAACTGCTTATTTTAAAAATAAGTTTCAGCACTTTCAAAAGTACTTTTTTAAAGCTGCTTTTATTAAGCTCATCCAAACGGGCCCTAAATGACAAAGTTGAGGGGTATATCAGACCCTTTTCCCCTTATTTTTTACTCCTTAGTCCTTAGTGACATGAATTTGAATTCAAAACGAACAATATCACAAATAATGTAAAATGTTGTTACTACTAAGAATTACTGTTAAACCCTAATTGCAAGTTGTAGGGGGCAGAGTTGTTAAACTTTATTACAAGCAATTAGTGCTACAAAAATAATTATTTGTACTGTCAAAAAGTAATAGAAGTTGTTCACTTGCTCTGCAAACTTATGGAAAAAAATAAGAGGGCAGATATAAACAACCAAAAGAGAATTAAATGCACATGAGATTTCTTTCTGTTTCTTCAAGTTATGTACAAATAATAGTACTAGTAAATTCAAAACAAAGAGCCTCCAAAATTTATTTTTTTTGCTGAGAAAATCTTTTGACTCTAGATTCACTAGTACTGGAACAGTATTCAAAGTGGAGATAAATAGTTTTGAAAATATTATAACCATGCAAAGTTTTTCTATAAAAGATTTCATTATTCGAAATTTATTGATCTGACTAACTCAACTAGTCTACTTTATCAAAAGGTTCTATCTTTGCTCATTTGCCCTGTTATTTCATTGTTCGAAATTTATTGATTTAACTAACTCGATTAGTGTACTCAAAAGGGTAAATCATCAAAAGGTTCTATATTGTTCATTTGCCCTATTATTTCATTCATCCAACTAACTCGACTAATCTACTCAAAGGATAAAATATCAAAAGGCTCTATCTTGATCGTTATTATTTCATTCTATCAAATTAACTCGATTCATCTACTAAAAGGATAAAACGCTCTTTATCAAGGAGATCTCCATTTTTCGTCGTTCTATAGAGTTGCTTTTTTACCTAAGACTTGGTTCAAGTCTTATAGAACATTCTTTAACCTTGTTGTATTGATTACTATTATTTCATTGATCCAACTAACTCTAAAAATCTTCTACTGAATGAATAAAATACTAGAGATTTGCTTTTACATCTACTTGGTTCTTTTTCACACCAAACTAACATATAAAGCAACCAAATGAGCACACCAAACACTTACAAAGTGTGCATAATATTTTTTTCTTTTCAATTTTATAAGAACACATTAACCATGAGAAAGAAAAAAGTAGCCCATTTTCACACTTAAATTGTGTTTAATTAAGGTTAGTAAGTACTAAGTAGTAGTAGCTTTTTGAAAGCTTTAAAAGAAAAGGTACTCCTAAAAGACAATAGACATCTACATATATATAGAAAAAAATAAACATTACTTTCTTCATTGAAAAGAAGCAAAAGACATGTAGGCCTAGGATAGCACAAAAGTTCAAAAAGGTAAAGAGAGGACAAAGAGACAACAAAAGAATTTTCCACTAAAACTCCTCTATTGGTTGTTCCCAACAATTGACCATTCACAATTCCACTTTGGTTTCATTTTTGTCTCTTTTTTTAGTCTGAGAATTTCATATTCTGTTAGTAGCAAAAAAGACCATATGCCAAAAGGGTCTTTAGTTTTTTTCCTTTACACTTGGTTCTGGTTCTTCATCATCAGCTTCAAAGCCCCAGCAAAATGTAGTAGACCAAAGTTATAGGAAGAGCAACTAACATACCAAATATGACCCTGCAATAATTATTAAAAACCATGATTTAGTATATATTAGAAGTGCAAAATAACATACAACATTTTATAGGTGATAGGTAAGATTCTCGAGTTACATTCCACAAGAACCTCAAAACTTTTAGTATTTTATAGGTTTTTTTTTTTTACATTTCATCATAAAAACATGTTGTCTGTTTTGAGGCCTCACCCTGTGCTCAATATATCAGGATGGACGCCGTATTCCTTGGCAAAGACGAATGGAACAATTCCCTGAGGTAGAGCTGCCTGAAAAATGAGTTTAAAGCAACTTTTTCAGTTATATGAGTGGCAAAAAAAGCATGTTTATGTATCGTTATGAAGTAATCCTTTACCTGAACGATAGCAATATGCAAAAGGACACCTCGAAGTCCGACTGCAATGGAGGCAGCAGCCATAACTGCAGGACCAGTAAGGAATCTCACACCCATTGAGAAGATAGCAATTGTTTTCCCACATGCAATTATTCTAGGCGACAATGCCATGAACAAACCTGTTGTTCCATGATGAAAATCAGTTGAAAACACTATGATTTTCCCATAAGCAGTAAGGGGATTTCGTGTCAAGATTATCTAATTGTTATATCAGACATACCAAGACTAAACATTGCCATTCCGAGACCAGCATCAGAAAGAATCGATATTGATTTGGCTATAATCGCTGGCATTTGAACATTCCACCTAAAAGATTTGGCATTAGTCACAAGTCTAATTGTAGACCACGCATATAAACTAAAGTAAATTTTGGGTAAACATACTTGAAAGAGACCAAGGACCAAGTTAGGCCAATGAGACTGGAGTAAGTATTTGGGTTCCTGATTAGTTTTCGCCACACCATAATCAAAATGAGCCTGGTCATGACACTAGCTGGTGGCATGGCAGTTGCCTTGGTCTCTTCTTGAGCAATCTTAGGACGGAGCTCGGTTGTGGAGCTCGAGCGCACAACTGGCCCTTCCCGGTCATTTCCATTCAGGTTCTGTTTGTTTCCAAATGTGAACTCTTCTCGGCCAAATTCATCATAATCTAATGTGAGGAAAAACATTCAATAATAAGGGAATATCTAGGTAAGCTTTTTAATATTAAAATGAAACACGCATGAATACAAACTATCCATACAGTCGGCCTAGCTAATTTGGATTTATGCATGGTGTACTAAAAATTACCAGACATGATGAAGGAAATAAGGTGTTACAATAGATACTCAATCAATTTCCTGTGCAACATGAGAAGACAAAAGTAATGCAAGCATGTTTGTCTCAAGAAAAAGACAAAAAAATATGGCCATAATTTCAGGGACTGGATATGCAAGGCTCCAAACTTATGCCTAAAACAAGAAACTATTGAACGAAAAGCTCAATAAGGCCAAATTACTCCAACCCTTCAACCCTCCACAGATTAATCAAACACAAATCTAAAAATCTATCTAGTTGAGCCAAGGGTCAATCGGAAACACCCTCTTTACGTCTGAGGTTGGGGTCAATGTACACCCCAATTAAGTAGGATTACACTGCATTGCAACAAACAAGTAACAAGAACAAGAAACACAAAACTGAGTATTAATCCATAATAAGACAACCAAAATCAATTAAAATATGGAAAAACAACTAGTACAACATGGTACATGGTATATTTTTCATAGTCCAAGAATGTAGTTATACCTTTTGGGTGGGCTCCAACACCAAGCTCATTACCATAGTCACCTCCTCCCCTAAAGACATGAATCCCTCCTTCAGATACTGGTGAAGCACTTGAACTCCAAACAAACATGTGAAGATCTTTTCCACCTTCTGTACCACCATTAGCTTTCTTCTTTGTCACTGGTCCAGTGGCTGGAGAAAAGATTCCAGCATTAGTAGGAGCAGGGTACCCTGCATTTCCCTGTCCATAAACCCCATTTCCTCTCCCAAATCCAGCAACACCACTCTCCTCATCATGACCATAGTTCCCAAAATTTGAATTCCTTGGACTCATATTTGCATTTTTTCCATTCACCATTGAGTAAAAATCAGTATGGTTAAAGCTTGAGCCTCTAGGAGTTGGATTTCTTGAAGATTGCAATGAATAAATCTCAGCATTAGTTAAGTTTGATGGTCTAGGAGTTAATGAAAGACCAGAATTAGGACCATGGGATCTTCTTGAAAAGATTTCAGACCTTGAACTAGTGGATTTTCTAACAGTCACATGAAGTTTTCCATCATCACCAACTTCAGCTTGAGTTTCCAATGGCTCTTTACCATCTAATGAAATAATATCAGAATCCACTTTAAAGGAAATAATGGAACCTCCAGTGTCAGGAAACTGTTCCGCAATAAGCATTCTTGCCCCTCTATACTCAAACAAGAAAAGCATCAAAGTGTACCAAATGATACATTGAAGCACAACAATTTGGACCATTAAGCTTCCTGAGGCATCACCATACATACCCTTTAACAAAGGAATCCCCATAACTAAAGTGTTTGGTAAAGTGGATAATGAAAACAAAGTAATGGACCATTCAAGGGACCCCCTTGAGCTAACTCTTGACCAAATAGCTAGAACAAAAAGAACTATGATTTTCTGAAGGGTGTCAGCAGCTATGAACCTGTAGTTCATTGCATATGGATTGTTGGAAGCAATGAAATGAAAAGATAGCAATGGAACAGCAAAAAGAGCAACAAATCTATTGATTCCAGAACATTGGTCAGGGCTGAAAATTTTCCACCATTTTACTGAACCATAAGCTAAGATCATTGCTACATACAGTGGAACTACAGCAGTAAGAACATGGTAAAGGTCTGAAAGTGATATCATTTTTTTTTCTTACAAAGATTCAAACTTTTCACTTCACAAAACAAAGTACAGATCAAGAAATGGATATTTGATCACAAAACTCATATGGGGTTATGCAAGAACACAAAAAGATTCAAACTTTCCCTTCACAATACAAAGTATAGATCAGAAAAATGGATTTTTGATCACAAAACTCACATGGGGTATTTCAAGAACACAAAAAGATCCAAACTTTCCTTCAAGAACAAAACCCCACTTCACTTTTTCTCCTTTTTTTAACACCTCTATACCATTAAAACTAAGAAATGGGAGAAGCCCTCTTAGCTTAAAGAAAGATATAGCTAGAAAAAGAGCTACTTGCTACTTGTGTTTATAAAAAGGGAGAGTGTTGAGAAGTGAAAAAAAGAAGAGGTGTTTTGTGTGGGAGATGAAAGATGAGAAATGATATATTTAAGGAAATTAAATGGCAGACAAAGAAGTAAAAGCTGAGGTCCTTTGGAAAAAGCTTCTTCTTTTTAGTAAGTCTTTTCATGATGAGAGAGAGGCCTCCCTATGAACACATAAAAACATTTTAATATTTGTTGGATAAATAGGTAAATTTTCCTTTCTCTTAATATAAAAACCCAAGAGAAAGGGAAAATGATAATGAATGCAAATAAATAAATATTCAATCAAGAAGTGTGATAATTCTTTGTTGATGTCATAATATTGTTAACTTCTATCAATGTTGGAAATGAACTTTGAGCTTGACTAAATTTTATGTATGAATTAATATCAGATAAAATGGGAATTTGATTTATCTAATTTTAATGCGATATTAAAAAATTAAACTCTGAATTTATCACAATTGAAAAAATTAGCTTAAAAGTAACGATTGTTCAAGATTATAAAACGAAAAATTAACCTTAAACCTTTCATATATTCATACATGTTAGTTAGAACATGAACGATAATTATTGCTAAGCAACTTGTTTTTAATTTTTTGATCATTTTACCAGTAAAAATTTATATATTGGATTATTAATATTATTTCAAAAAAAATAATAGTTGTCTTTGATATATAGCCAGTGGTTTTTTTTTTTTTTTTTTTGAAGAAACGTAATTTTATTGATTAAGATAGCGGATACAATTCTATTAATCTCTTGATTCTACTCTCGTAAGATTGATATTGACTCTATTCTCTTAAAAGATTGACATTGATTTTACTCTCCTAAGATTGACATAATTTGAGGGCCGTTAGTGGCGTATTTCTCGAACTAGGATAATTTAGATTTGACCTCTATGTGAATATTCCATCAATTTGTGGAGTATTCGAGATCTTGATCTCTTTATAAAATTTTCGAGATTAGTCGGTGGGTTTTATTTTCTGGAACGGATGATTAAAAAAGATACTAATAAATATAATTTTGAAAGTATAATTATTATTTTTTATTTTTTTTTATATGAGAGAAAAGGAAAGGACCAACATTCAACAAACAAGAATATCAGAGAAAATGAAAGAAGAGGAACAGAAAGATTCTCCTTTCACTTTTTATTTTTCTGTAAAATTATTTTAGGGATTACTTAATTTTTTTACAGCTTTATTATTACCTTAAAATATTTTTGCCACTTTTACTGCTGTCGGATGAAAAAAAGAAACTTTTCTTCTATGAGGAGTCACTTTTTTTGTGTCTAAATTTATGATCTTAAATATATAAAATTAATTCGAAAATCAATTTGAATTGGTCATGTTAATTTAAGAATGAATGATTGAGTTTAAACGTTAATAATTTAAGGAATTTCTCTTTTTATATGAGGTTTGAGGAATAAGGTATTTTGTAAATCTTTTAAAGATGGCAAATTAAGTTTTAAAAAAAAGTAACTCATATACAAAACTTTATTTTTAAGTATTACGAAGAAGAAGACATTACTTAAGCACCGCTCCGTGAAATGAGATTTAATGTTATTAAGTCAAAAATCTACATATACTTTTTAAAACTATTTTTGATATACTATATTACTTTTAAGTCAAAAATCTTTTAAAAAATAACCTTTGTATGTTCACAAAATATGTATGATTAAAATCTGTACATATATTTATCCTTTTCATATACATATATATATAAAATAATTATTATTAGTAGTAGTAGTAGTATACAAAGATGAAAGTGACCTAGTAAATAAAAGTTGGATTTAGAATATCTAATATGTAATAATTGCAGGAGGAGATATTATAGATTCCCATCAAGTTTTTTTTGTGCGCTACAGAGGATGCAGTAATCATTATTTCCACATAAACTATGTTTTTGTTTATATTCTTTCTTGTTATGTTATGTCCCTTTCATTTTTATTCTTCTTTTTAGTACTTTAATTCCTTTCCAAAATCTTTTCAGGTTCTCGTGCTTATAAGTAACACCTACCTATTGTCCTTTCCTTTGATCAATCCTTTTGTCTTTTTTTGTCGATGTTCGATATTTATATTAATCAATTTGAAATCATGTTATATAAAATTGAGTAAAATATGAAAGGAGTTCAAAGATAAAGTAAGAAATACTCTTCGAGAACTATTTAATAAAGTTTTCCTTTTCCTATTAAAAAAGAGTCGTGTTTGATTGTCATGCATATGCTTTGTTAAAATTTTTGTTCATGGATAGTTGATTGATAGTGAAAACAAAGAAGGAATAGTTTTGATTACGTGAAAATAATTTTTATTAGGATTTTTCGTTTCACGTGCGTTAAAAAGAAAGGTAGACTAATGTGACCGTAAGTAAATTTCAAGTGTGCGAGGAAATGAATACTCATCTTACGATGAATTACTCGAAATTCTTATTTTGTAATTAAAACAGTAGAGATTTTGCCTATCTCACTATGATTTTCGATTAAAAATGATATAATTCAAATAACAAAATGGGCTTTTGGCCTTATTCCTTTTCAGTTAACCAGCAGATTTTAGCTTAACAAATTAGCCCATGGGCTCTTGGTAAATTTTTCTCAAAGAGAAAATCTTAACTATATAGGGCCCAATAGACAAAGTTATGGGCTTGATAGACAAGTTCATTTTATTTTTTTTTGGGGGAGGAGGGGG
>NC_028646.1:76942219-76942861 GCF_001406875.1 Solanum pennellii | reverse complement strand
GGGGGGGGGGGGGGGGGGGGGGATGGATTATTGTATTAGTTTATTAGTCATCATAGCATAGTTTTAGTTGACTATCACCAGTGACCTATATTCGGTGATATTACGTATACTGGGTTTTCAAATTTGTATAATTTGCATGTTTATATCATTCGAATTTGTATAACTTTGTAATGCAATTTTGTATAATACAATTTGTATTTTAACTGTTTAAAGTTTAAATATTTAAGTTTGTATAACGTCAAGTTCATACAAAGATATAAATGTGCCCGCTAATGTAGACACGTAATTTTTGACCGAATTTAAGTTTAACACCAATATTTAGAACATAAATAATTTTATCAATCTAAATTAAATATATTTTTGACTTTTTATTATTTTCATTAAGTTTATTTAAAAGATATAAAAATAAACAACATAAATATAATTTTTATTAGATAAGTTTATTTTGATTGTTAAAAAAATAAATAAAAGATATATATATATATATATATATATATTACATATATTATTTAAATAAACTAATATTTCTTAATTATGTCTTTTTTGTTTTAATTACCCATTTAGCTTTATTTATTTATTTACTCAAAACAATTAATAATTATATAATTATCATTTATATATATATATATTTAATATTAAAAA
>NC_028646.1:76924811-76934606 GCF_001406875.1 Solanum pennellii | reverse complement strand
AAAAAAAAAACTATTAAAAAGGGTAAGAAAAAAGAGGAAGAAGAAAATCAATGTAAAAATAAAACAAAAAAAAAAAGAAGAGAAATTAAGAAATAAGCAAAATGTTGAAAGAATAATAAAAAAATAATAATGTATAAAAAACTTGACATGCTTCTAAAATTGGATGGTTTTAAATATGTTAATATAAATCAAAGAATGAGGGTAAATACATTTGTCTTAATAATACAATATTCATAAATTAGTTTAAGTCATGAATGTCCATAAAGCGACCGTGCTAGAACCACGGGATCGAGGGGTGCCTAATACCTTCCCTTCGTTCAACAGAATTCCTTACCCGATTTTTGATTTCGCAGACCATAAAATAACGAGTCAACTTCCTTTTGATTAGGGATGGAAATAAGGTGACTTGGAACACCGTAACTCAATTCCAAGTGGCGACTCTAAAAAAAATAAAATCCCTTAATCAATAACGTCACTTAAATTGGAAAAACCCTTACGCCGCCGCGCGAAAAAGGGGTGTGACAGCTAATGATACAAATGATGTAGTTTAAACTGTAGCTATATATATAAAACCCCAAAATATATAAATTATAGTTATGGAGCATAATTAAGTTTATTATGCTAATTAATATTTGTGAAAATTCCTCCTTCTTTTTCCCTCAATTGATAGGCTATAGCTCATTTAGTATTATATATTGGGCTCGAGTTATTTATATGTATGAAATACACGTACTTTGATTAACTTTTTTTTCTTTTCTATTTTTCTTTGTTCCCACAACTTAAATACTTTTTACGATGAAAACGTATATGATAATTTATAAATACTTTTTACGATGAGAATGTATATGATAATGTACAAATATTTTTTAGATAAGAACATATATAATAATTTATAAATACTTTTTATGATAAGAATATATACAATAATTTACATATACTTTTTACGATAAGAATATTTATGATAATTTGCAAATACTTTTTACGACGAGAACATATATGATAATTGCCCTGCATGCATGCATATACAGTAATACAGAGAATAATAAAAAGGGAAATAGTAATTGTTTTTGCCACCTAACCAACTGTCTCACAAAACAAAAATAATACTAGCAATAAATTTGACCCATATATACCTTATCGGCTTATCCTTCTCCATTTAAGTATGTGTCAGATTCAAATCGTTTAAAAATTAAATTATATATATATATATATATATTCAAAATAAATAACCCTCAACCCTGGACAAGATATACAAGATCTTCATTTTTTTTAATTTACAATTTCGAATTTAAAGTTTTGGAAATAGAAAAACTTTTAGTAAGAAACACTTAATAATAAGCGGTCTCTATATTAATAATTAGTTGGTTCGCTTTAATTATTATCGTGACATATTGTACTTTAACGCAAAACCTCAAAACGCATTTTTGGGGAAAGTGTGACTTTTTTCATGTAAATTTATAACCCTTGCTGGTAGAGGCGGGTTTAGGATTTGGAGGTCGGGGGTGCAACGACATTTAAGTTAGATAAAGGATCGGTTACTTTAATTTTAGGTTACAATTCGAGTTTTTAATTTACTTTTTATAAATAAATCAATCAAATATGCATGTTAGTAATATTTTCCTTTTTAGATATTTTGTGATTAGAGATAACTAAACAATTCAATTTTTATTTTCTTTTTTAAATTAGTTGTCTTATTCCCTGAAACTTTGAGGGAAAAAAAAGGTTTCTCAAATTAAAATTTGAGTTTTTATAAACCATCTAATAATATTAACATAATTATTCATCTTTCATTGACTTTATGTGTTGTTACATAGTAGGAAAAGAATAAAAATTGTAGTTCTAGCGTAGTCATCTTACTTAGCGAGAACGTCGGTGAAGATCAAAAGAACCATTAAATAAAAAAATCAAACTATAATATTCATCATTTTAAAAAGTTATGATTTTTTTTAAAAACTACCATTTAAATATATTCTTAATAACACTTGTTTGACGTCATAATCCAATACCCACTAATTGATAAAAACAAACACGTTATACATATATCAAGAGATTAATAATTAGTCAAGAGGAAGTAAAAAAAAACTAAAAATTAATTATGGAAAGGGATCAATTTGAATTAATAAGGAATAATATATAAATAAGAATAAATTCAAGAAAAAGAAAAAAAAAGAAAAAAAATGAAAAAAAGGAACAAGCAAAAAAGTAGATGTTGTTGGTGAGGTTCAAACCGTAGTTGGCTAGGTGTCAGACCCTCTCTTTCGCCAATTTAGTTGTTCCGTATTCTAGTTACTGGGTGACAAAGGTAATATTTATTCAATTACTATTCATATATATGCAACGTTTTTTCCTAGATCACTGGGTGTCGTGGTACCCTCAACTGTAAACGTAGATCCGCCCTTGCTTGCTGGATCCTAGCTACCAGCGTTAACAGTAGCATAGCCACATAGTGGTAAGAGTGTCCAATTGGACATCCTTTGTCGGAAAAAAAACTATAATATTTATAAATAAAATGGTAAAGCAAATAATTAAATAACATATTTTAGACAGTATTAGCATAACAAGTTACTATTTTTGAATACGATTTGTTAAATTACTGACTCCACCACTACAAACTAAGTTATTGATTGTTACTCCATTAATTTTGTCATGAATAAATAGTGGTTTACAAGTTTTGCGTGCTATAGGGAAAAAACAAAAACGTACAACAAATTAGCTGTTTTGACAAATACTATTGTAAAATGAATAGGACTTCTCATAGAATATAATTCCATATTTTACACCATAGGGTGACAAAATATGCATTAAATGAAAGTGTAATAGACCATATTTTAATTTAAGAAAATGTTCCCCTCATATTGATCAATGCATGTTTTAGTTTAATTTGTGAGTTTAAGCTACTTGTGTTTTTCTTCTTTCTCCCACGATTTTTTTGTCTTTTTAGAGCTTACCTACTTAAATCGACTTATTTTAAATGTTTTTTGTTAAAGTGAAAATAACTTTTAAATATTTCTTTAGTGTTTGAATTAATTTGAAAAATAAAAGTAATGTTCTACTAATAATTTCTCTATACTTTACCACATACTTGAAAGTTAAAAACTTTTAACCCTTTAGTTCAATCTATATTGTGATACCTCTTTTTTTCATTTGATGTTAGAAATTCATTTTCAAGGCCCGATTAAGTTGAATTGTATTGAAAAAATTCTATTATGGATAAATTAGAGCGCTCATTATTAAAAACGACTTTCTATACATATCTAAAACTTGAATTCGAGATGTTTGTTAAAGATCTAAATTTTTTTGTTACCATTCCGATATAACTTTTGATGATAATAAAACTTATGGTGTGGTCCTTATGTAGGAAAAAACAATTAATGATTAGTTTAATATCTACCTCACATCCTTACTAGAACCTATCAACCACATACATATGCATCACGTTTTTCTAATTTCTATTAAAAAATTGTCCCATATTAAATTCATCTATTCAAAAAATTTACCTATATAAATGCAAACATCTAATTATATTAGAATTAATAAACTCCTAACTAAGAAAAAAAAAACCCTACCAAGTCCCATAGCTATAATTATGACAACATATGTGAGCCAAGGACTCAAAAAATGAACAATGTGGCTAACCATTTGGAGCCATGGCTACAATTGGAAGGCAAAGTGGTTTTCGTAACCGGTGCATCGGCGGGGCTCGGCCGCGAATTCTGCCTTGACCTAGCTAGGTCCGGGTGCAGAGTCGTGGCGGGTGCTCGTCGGGCGGACCGGTTGAAGTCCCTTTGTGATGAAATTAATACAATGTCTAGTTCAAATTCTCATTTAGTTAGAGCTATGGCTATTGAACTTGATGTTACTGCTGATGGTACAACTATTGAAGCATCAGTAAAGAAAGCTTGGGATGCTTTTGGTCACATTGATGCTCTTATTAACAATGCTGGCGTTAGAGGTAAGTAAAAAAGTTTATACCAACAAAAATGTACTAGGGTTTCATATCGGTCGATTTTGTTCGATTTTAAAATTTATCAATTTTACTTATCAATTCGAATCATTCGGTTGATTTTGAATAAAAACATGAATTAATAAATAGGTACTTATTAAATTGATCACAAAATATTTATTTAATACTAATAGTCACGATGGAGCTAAAATACTTAAATATATATCAGATGATATACTTTTTGAAACGCTTTGTTACAAAATAGAATATTTATTTATATCAAAGGAGATTAATTCAACAATTTATAATAAAAATTAAAAAAAATGTAATTTTTTTTTCTTAGCCTTCGTTTGGTATAAGTTATTGAAAGTTTTCGATGAGATCCAAAAAATTAACCTAAATTTTTTTTTTGATTTCATGTTTGATACTCTTCTCAGAGATCTCAAATGAGAAAACTCGTATTCATATTAGATCTGACTAATCATCCATCCTATGTCCTTTACGTTTTTGACAATCCATCTTTGTCTTAATAGAGTAGTGAATCATTAATTAATTGTTCTATCTATGCAGTATAATTTTTCGGCACAAGCTAACCACTTTAATTTAATTTGATATAGTATTTAATATGAATGTATTTATATATAGGAGGAATAAAATCTTCAGTGGATATTTCTTGGGAAGAATGGGAAAATACTTTAAGAACAAATTTGACAGGATCTTGGTTAGTTTCCAAATATGTTGGAAGACAAATGCAAGCTTCAAAAAAAGGAGGCTCAATTATTAATATTTCATCAATTTCTGGTTTAAATAGAGCTTTAATGCGTGGTGGTATTGCTTATAGTTCCTCCAAGGCTGCTATGGATTCTATGACTAAGGTGATTAATTAATTAAATATTACTTAAAATGACGTTTGTCGTATCAAACACGTACTAATCAACTTTGTAATTTGCAGATAATGGCATTAGAATTGGGGGAACATAATATTAGAGTGAATGCAATAGCACCAGGTTTATTCAAATCAGAGATTACTGAGAATTTAGTGAAAAAACATTGGATACAAAATGTAGCAAAAAGAAGTATTCCACTTAAAACATTTGGTACAACTGATCCAGCATTGACTTCACTATTGAGATATTTGATACATGATTCTTCAAATTATGTATCTGGCAATATATTTATTGTTGATGCTGGTTATACACTACCTGGAGTTCCTATCTTTTCTTCTCTCTAAGTTATGCCACTTTGATCAATCGTCACTACAGTCAGAACATCTTTATAACAGTCGTATCTTCTGTAACGATATGTCAGTATAATAGTCCGTAAGATATTTGGGCAAAATGGCGTTAGTTATAAAAAAAAAATAAAAAAAATTCGATGTATTGTTATGAATTTTTTTCTTGTTGTTATTGTTGTTGTAATAAGAAATGTTTCCTTGTATGTACCAATTCGTTTGAGATTATTTGATTATTTCTTACATCCACTTACAAATGCGTATAATAGGATCCCGCTCTATCTGACATATCGTAAGAAGGGGTTCTACTTAGAATGGCTCTATTCCATCGTAGTTAGCCAAACATATTAATAGGTGTGAAACTATGATAAGTGAATATAACATAACAGAAATCATGATCAAATAGGTCCAACTTTTGTATTTCTTTCATATTTGGATCATTAATGATCCAGCCACATGTAAATGCACTTATTCTGATGTACAAATTGCAATTCAGGGCATTTCTATGAAAGAAGAAAAACAAAGGGCAGGCTAATATGTTCAAAATAGTCGAAAATCTGGGCACAATTCATGTCCTTCCAACTGGAAAATGTATAACTTGAACAACACGCGCACCTCTCCTAACTAGACGAGATCCATTGACACGAGTCTTCATTGACGATGCTCCTCCACAACGTTGACCAGCAAAGGCGAAGAAATGATTCACTGTCGCCTATTATGAGGCTTTCTAACGCCACGGCCTTGCTGGGGTATGTCCTTCAACGACATTACTTGAACCGTCCTATGCCTCTTGGCTGAACAACAGTCAATAAAAGAAATATCATGAGATCCTCTTTGTAAGTCTACGCGCGCTATAAGAAACTAAACTAACCATTTTCAACTTGTTGGTAACACTCATGGAGCTTTCGCTTTGTGGCCTCAAGTTTCAAATGTTCTGCATCCTCATCGAGGCATTTCAGTTTCTGATACAACGAAATGATGAACTGTTAGTTAGAAACTGAAGGTTTACATGAACTAGAAATTGACACCCTTCGAATACTTACATTTTGTTGAGTATGCACAGGCCTTGTTTGAGTTTTTCTCTTGTCAGATTTCTCCTGGAGTTTCATTTCATGATCATTGTTGAGCTTCTGTTCCAGTGCTCGCTTAGTTGGTCTTCCACGTCCTGAGTTGACTCCGGGAGGTTTATTTGGTTTGACAAGGGAAGTTCGTTTCTTTTCTTGCTCGTCCTTTTGGTCCACGCTGATTATAACATCTGAAAAAAAATCCACGATTAGAAGAAGAATCGAATAGAAAAGACTAGATTTCAATATATTATAAGGATGAAAGTTTCTACTCACTTCCATCATCATCCATGCCATCAAAGATCTACATTTGATATATGGTGAATGATGAAAACAAGTCAGTGTCAATCATGAAGGTAAAGATAAATGATCTTGTCGAAGAAAGGCAAGGCGTTAGGCATACTTGTGACAACTCGATTTTAGAGGTGGTCTGAGAAAAAAGGAAAGGTAAGTCCTCCAAGGGCGGGGCAGGAAGTCCTCCTTCTTCTTCATCAACAACGAATGCTTTCGTAGACTCAGATTTCCTTTCTGTACCAATAATTTCACAACTCACCACATTAGACTTCAATAATGACTTTCAACATAGAATAAATACAGAACACTAAATTTTGGAGGACCTGTTAATGCTGCTCGAGCATCCACCCACTCTTGTACCATTTCAATCCAGTCCCTGTGATGCATGAGAAATCAATAAACACAACGACACTCGTTTACCATATCCATCCAGTCTAATTTAACTCATTGTTAGGGAACAATCAATGTCTCTACACAACGACAGTTTCTTATATAACCACAAAGTCGCGGTTAAGTGCACAAAGTGGTGAAACTAAGTATATGCTTCAATCACTTAATAGTACTGAAGCAGAAAACTGGACAATTAAGGTAAGGACATCATCACACTCCCTGTAATATCCACGCTAGCATGTAAATAAATAGAAAACGATATGAAAATCCAACAAAAGCTGAAAGTGATGACAAAATGGTGCGAGTTAAATGAAGCATCATGTAAGAGTGACATACTTGACCATCTTCCTGACCAGACATCGAATATTTTTTGAGTTGTGCCATCTGAGAGTATTAACAGACTTCCCAATTTCTGTTTTCTGATATAAAAATATATACGTTGAGTACGAATTGCTGATAAAAGAAATTGCAAATCAAATCTATACATTGGTAAAAGACTAAACCTGCAGAATCTCCACGGACAAACCCATCGTTTGAAGCCTCTTTAAGCTCTTATATATGTTCGAATCAGACTGTCAAAACAACATAACACTATCAAAATCTAATAACTGAAGACCCTCGACTCAAGGAGAAACATTTCAAAGCAGATAAAAAGTAAACTAAATGGCATCACATTTCTACATTGTTTCAAAGACTAACTACAATCATATATCAATTGAGATAAAAAGAAAACCTTACTTCATAAGGTATAAAAAAAAGAAAAACTAACAACAGCAAAAAAAATAGTTCAATTGAAGTGAAGTAAAATCACTCTATTGATATATACCTCATTTTGACTGTTATCGATGATTTTCTTGATCGATAGAGCCTCGTCAACAACTCGAGACTCTTCCTCTATCTCATCACTCAATGCCTCAACTTCAACATTGCTATCATTTTTCCTTTTTTCAACATCACAATCATTTAACTCTCTGACTAACTCATTTTTACACTTTCTTTTACTCCTATCACCCTCAACATCAACAACATTTTCTACCTCATCACTATCAAAATCCCCTAATGAGAAGAGCAGCTCATTTATTCCATCTCTTCTTAATTTGAACTCTTGTGGGTAATCAATGGCTGCTACTCTTAATGCAGATTCAATGATATAAAAAATATCCAAAGTTGATGACCTAAAATAGGCTCTCCATTGCCTCAGTTCCCTATTCTTCTTTTTCATGATTGTGAATCAAGAACCTTTCTAAACAACCACCCTAAGCTAAAAAGATTAACTATCTGTAACACAGAGAGAGTAAAAATTCAATCTTGATTACACCCAAAAACTAAAAATTGAATTTTTGACCATAAAGATTAACTATCTATAACACCAAGAGAGTAAAAATTCAATCTTGATTACACCCAAAAACTAAAAATTGAATTTTTGACTAAAATGATTAACTATTGATGACACCCAGAGACTAAAAATTCAATCTTATTATACCCAAAAAAACTCAAAATTGAATTTTTGACTAAAAAGATTAACTATTTATAACACCCAGAGAGTAAAAATTCAATCTTGATTTATACCCAAAACACTAAAACTTGAATTTTTGACTAAAAAGATTAACTATTTATAACACCCAGAGAGTAAAAATTCAATCTTTATCCAATTTTTACACTACCCATAAACTAAAACTTGAATTTCTGATAAAAAGATTTAACTATTGATAACACCTAGAGATTAAAAATTCAATCTTTATCCTAATTTGACACTACCCAAAAACTAAAAATGGAATTTTTGATAACATGATTAACTATCTATAACACCCAAAGAGTAAAAATTCAATTTTTATCCTATTTCGATACTACCCAAGAACTAAAAATGGATTTTTATTTAACACTCAAATAGTAAAAAGTCCATCTTTATCTAATTTTTTGATAATATCCAAAATCTAAAATTTTAATTTTTATGGAAAAAAGTTTGACTAATGTATCTCAAATCCTCATCTAAATTTAATGTTAGTTACAAAATTAATTACAATAATCAATAACTTGATTGTTCTACTATATCTGGAAAAACTTCATAAATGTAAATTTTGGAATGTAGTATACCGCAAGTTCTCAACTGATTTTTGCCTTTTGGGCCTATTCATTTATGTTTGGTGTAATATGACAAATATTGTTTTCACATTATGTATTATTACAACAAACACACACTAGGGAACAAATTAAAGGTCCATATGTATAATGTCACGACTAAGAGCCCGTCAAAAATAAAAAGGATAATGCACAAGATTTCTTTTAACTGTCCGAAATTTCAAAGACACACTTATACTATATGAAAGTTTTATTATTCCTCTGAATTTATTTTATTAATAATTTTCTATCTCCTTTTGGCCTACGTGACACTATATTGGGGGCCCAACGCTGGTTGACTCTTTTTTTCAAGATAGTGCCACGTAGGCTGAAAAGGGGTAAAAAATTACTAAATAACTTCTGGGGTAATAGCACCTTAGTATATTATAAGTGTGTCTCTGGCATTTCAAGCATATGTTGAGGGGTACTTGTGCATTTTTCCAAAACAAAAAGTCAAATAAAAATAACTTTTAAGTCAAAAAATAAAAAATAGAGGAGATCTACATTTGATATTTGATGTATTATAAGTCATTTTAAATTTATTCAAAGTTATTTTTGATCTTACCAAGCACTTTCTAACTTATTTTAAGTTATTTTTTATATTTGTCAAATACTTTCAACAAGTCAAAAAATTGACTAAAAAATAAGTTTGACCAACTTTAAGTCAATTCAAACACCATCTAAAATAGGTTTGACCAGTTTAAATTTGAAAGGATTATTAATTTGTTTACTTATTAGCTTAGTCTATTTAGCCC
>NC_028646.1:76912019-76924425 GCF_001406875.1 Solanum pennellii | reverse complement strand
ATGCGGCAACAATCGCATAAATCAAAGTAGAGGTCACAAGATGACCTAAAGTCCAGAAAAAAACCACTCTCCCGGGAGTGCTTTCGAGAACACATGCACCTCATATTGCATCAATATCTTCTATAGATGGTATATTCTTTTTCAAAGAAAAATCACACATTTCCTGAATATGGTGTGTCATTTAACTCAACCAGACGCACTCTCGACTTGCTTCATGGAGGACTTTTATTTCTGCATAGCAACATTTGCTTCATTGATCGCCAGGATATTATTGTGCCTCCATATGCAAACAAATAGCGTGTTTGAGATCGTGTTTTATGCTGATCAGATAAATATTCTACATCTGCGTAACCAATCAACTCTGACTTGAATTCTTCGGAATAGAATGAACCCATGTCTATAGTCCTTCAAAGATGTTCAAGTATATACATAACACCATTTCAATGTCCTTTTGTTGAGGAGGATCCAAATCTTGCTAGTAAATTTACTGCAAAACAGATATCTGGTCGAGTATTGTTACCAAGATGTATTAGTACCCTCCTTGCACTAAGATATGGAGTTTAATCACCAAAAAGTTCTTCATCCTTCTCTTGAGATCAAAATGAATAATTGTTTATTTCAAGAGATCTCATAATCATTGAAATACTCAATGAATGCGATTTATCCATATAAAATTGCATCAAAATTTTTCTGTGTATGTTAATTGATGAACAAATATTTCATTCGTCAAAAATTTTCAATCTTAGGTCAATACAAAATTTTGTTTTTCCAGAACCGATTCCCTTCTCAAATACTCAATAGCTTTTAAAAGCTCCTTAAGAGTGTTAGTAATTTCAAGTCATCTACATACACAATTTATAACAAATTCAGATCCTGACCTTTTCATAAAAATTCAAGGACAATTAGGGTCATTTTTTTGTACCCTTTTCTTCCTTGATTATTTCAATCCATTTAAGAATTCTTGAAGCTTTATTGAAAAAGTTTCCTTCAAACTTTTATAAGCTTCAAACACCTCGATTGTTTCAAGGATTTTCATATAACCTTCATTGTCTAGCTAGACATGACAATTATTCATTATATGCATTCAAGTTTTATGTTGCCAGATTAAAACAAACTTCATTGCATTCACCATAGGAGAAAACATCTTCAATAATGTCAGGATTTTTGCGACAAACCTTTATGCCCCAAGGCACAAGCCGTACTTGATATCTTACGGTTATACTATCACATAATAATATATTTGTACCCCATTGACATTATACCTTGATTTATGGACTATCATTCCAAAACGTTACTTTTTTAAGTGAAATAAAATATACTTGAATTATACATTTTACTTGACCAATCATTTATCTGTCCACACTATAAGACAGATTTGAATTCAAGATCCTCGTCACAATTTATATCATTGAGCGCTACCTCATATCAAAGATACCGTTGACGGTTATTTGATATCGATTCCAACAAGACATAATTTATCAAGATCTCTTCATTTTTCAGGTACCTAAACTTTTTCTAAGGTTTTATAAAGTGTTATGTCAATGTGCTCTTTAATAGCACTTGACTCATTATCATGACCATATTGATTATTTTCTCCTTCCATCTTCAAGGAATTTTATATATGGAACCGATTGGTCTATTACACTTCTGGTGTATCATAGACTCAGTCCTTCAAGGACTTCACGTTGAAGCATTTGCAGCTGAATTATATCATAGGGTCAGTGCATTCATCTGGACTGATTTGCAACATTATGCAAATGAATTATCCCTTGAACTTTATGTTCAAATATTTATTTAACGAGTGTCGCGCCCCATTTTCGCAGAAAACGGGTTTTGTGCACGACCTAACATCTCTTTTGGGATTTCGGAGTTTGGAGTCGCCACCTAACGAATTAAGGCGCGTTAGGGCACCTATCTAACCTAACTAAGTCTAACTAAGGTCAACGAGCCAGAGATTAGGGTAAGGGTTCAAATTACCTCGAGGGGAAGGTGTTAGGCATCCCTCGAGGTCCACAAGTGTGGGTCCCGGCCGTATCTCATGCAATCTATGTGGGGGTTACAATTAGCAAACAAAGTCACTTCATTTAATGGTTTATTTAATCTTGCTAAGTGATACAAAACAACTAATACTATTTTCATTAATTTAAGCATGCAAGGCTAGGTGATAGCAATAAACAATCAAATTTTATTTTTTATTTAAGCATATGAGACTATGTTATAAACAAAGTTTGTAATATTAAGCAATTAATATGTGCAAAAGTAAAGTTTGAAAATTGCAAGTTTTGAATATGAATTTTTTTATTTAAAAAATGTTTTGTTTCTTTATAGGGATGATGCCACGATATTGTTGATCGCGCTCCTCCACCATAGAAACAATTTTGATTTGAGGTCGGTCTAAAAAAAAAGTTTATGTTTTTGAAAATGATTTAAAAGATTTAGTTTACATGTACGCACATAAATATTTACACATAAGTACACATTATTCTTTTTGAAATTCATGGGTAGGTGGTACTTCCGAGGATGCGTCGGTTTAAAAATTGGAACTAGACCTCATTAGTTCCTTTGACTTTCCCACTAACGATAGGTTAGGAGATAGTACTTGTAATTTATTTCAAAAATAATGTCATAATCAATCCAAAATTTCAAAGGAAGATTGAATAATGACTTTTAAGAAAATTATGTTGCAAAAACTTTGTAAGTGATAAGAAACTAGTAGAACATTAAAGTGGTAAATTTATTAAATGCAAAGGTTCTACGATGAAATATATTTAAAGCCAAATAATTCGTTAAATGCATGAAATGATTCTAATTTAGTATTATTAAGAAAAAAAACATATTGCATCATGAATGGGAAAGACAAATAGGATTACTGATTAAATAATATTAACTAATTTTAGGGGGAGGGCTCAAATATGCACAAACAAATTCTATTTTTTTATGGATATGTTAAAAGTTATTTACAAGCCTATAGACATGATTTCTAGGTGTTCAAAAAAGAAAATAGAGTAACTCATATATGCATGATTTTGTAAATCTAAATGATATGAATAGTTTAATCCTTAGGCATGGTTTCTACGTGATAAGACAATGCTAAAAGTTATAACATTTTAAAACACCTAATCAGCCTACTAAATTATTACGATTTGATTTTAACATTCAAAAATTAATGGAGTCTAATTATTATTTTTAAAGATTTATTAACGAAAGCGTCGAGCAAATTGAAGATTGGTTAGATTATAACACCTACCAAACAATAATTCTAGGTGGTTAAAGACAAACCTAGACATGATTTCTAAAAAAAATAATGAACAAGTAGCATGTAAATCCCCCTCCCCTAGACGACCCCCCAAATAAATTTATATATATATGATCTTTAGAGTTACAATTGTTACAACATTCGAATAAATAAAATAGGGAAAAAATATATATATACATTCAAATAAACAAATAAATCTTTCTTCAATTAATCTTCAACTTGAACTTCAAGTTTGAAAAGGCAGTAGACGGTGATGGAGAGAAAAAAAAATAACTTAGACTTACATTGGACGAATCTGAACAGATCCATCTCATAACAGACATGAAATTTGAAAATCTGAACAAAGCCTCGCTGGAGCTTGCTGCTTCTTCGCTGAAAAAAGGCGGTTTGCTGCTGCTGCGTGCGTCGGAGCGGCTGCCTTCGCCGGAAAGTAGAGAGGACGAGCGAGCTGCTGTCTCGCTAGTTGCTGGCTGCAAAAGGAGAAGAAAAGAAAGGAGAAGAAGAAGGGGAAGACAGAAGGGGAAACGGGAGAGGAAAAGGGGGAAGAGGGAGGCGCTGGGGCTGCTGGTCGCAGCTGTTGCGAGAAGGGAGGAGGAGAAGACACGAAGGGAGAGAGATCGTCGGCGATTGGGGTCCTCGCTGGTGGCTGTCTCGCCGGAAAAATGGAGAGAATAAAAGGGAAGGGGGGAGACGGGAAGGGGAGAATGAGGAGGAACAGAGGAGGCGGGAAGAGGGGGAAAGAAAACGAGAGAGGTGAAGAGGGGAAGACTGGTCGGCGGCGGCTATGGAGAAGGGAGGTTCGCCAGAAAGAATGGGGGAGAGAGAGAGAGAGGGGCGCCGGCTGGTGAGGAAGGGAGAGAGAGAGAGGGGTTGGCGGCTGCCAAGNGAGAGAGAGAGAGGGGTTGGCGGCTGCCAAGGAAGAGAAGGGAGAAGAATTGGAATTTTAGGTTTTGGGGTTTTTTGGTGTTGAGAGAATAGGAGATTTAATCATAATCGTTGATCTAATTCGAAATGAAGGGCTAGGATTCGATTAATAAAATAGATGGATGAGATTAAAAGATGAGATGTATTGAAATTAGATTGGATTGAATATGGAATGGCTACAATTGCAATAACATTTGGCTAGAATTAGAATGAAACAGGGGCTATGATTGAAATAAATTCAAATTCAAGTGGCTAGAATTGAAAGAAACTATGACAGAATAGGCTAGAATTTAAAATTTAGGGAAAGTGTAGGAATTACTATTTAATTAAAATACAACATATATTAAAATATTTTTTATTTAAATAATTACGATAATTTTATAAAATAAAACATACTAAAATATAATTTTCAAGCAAAGTCGACTAAAAATTCTAAAATTTAAAATACGTATTTAATCGAATAGTATTCCTAAAAATGGTCAAAGGTCGGTCAAAATTGGGTGTCAACAACGAGGATCTAGATAATTCATAATTAACCTCACACATAATTTTCAGTTGTCAAAATCATCTCTCCTCCTAATGTTAGAAAACCTAACATTCATCCCAACCTCATTTGGGAATTCATCCTTGTGCGTGGTGGAACAATTAAAATCATAACCATACATGCAACATCTTAGATGAAAATTATTTAGTTCCTGATCCTAAACCAATTTTTATGGGGAAACTTTGTTGGCTGGATGCATACATGTATTGCTACATGTTAAATAAAATTATCTCATACCAAATCTTATTTGGGAGTTTTGTTCTCATAACCTTGATTTAGCTATAATTGGAGGCATACAATTTCTGCTAAATCAACCAGCATTGTCAATATAATTTCATAGTTTGAAACTTTGCTCTTAGTTTAACAATTCGAGCAAACAACCTTACAAACATCAATTTGTAAGTTGAAAACAAAGCACATGTGATCATCACATAGATACGTTTATCATATAATTGCAAATGATCCACATGGTAGATGAATGGGCCCATATTCACCTTTTTGTACGTTCCAAAAATTTCAGGGAATTACAATCCCAGCCTTATTGGTACAATGATTATTTTATGAAGAGAATAAGCAACACAAGAGAATTCTAGAAAAATCTTTTATTTCTTCATCATAAAATTTACATGAATTCTTAATTACATTAGCATCACATTTGAACCAGAATGGTCAATCGGTCATGTCAACTGATCTTTATTTCAGTACACTTATAGTTTACTTTTGCATGTGAATTCATCAGCATGCCCACATTTGTGTGCAACAAACAAGAGAAAAAATGGGCAATCGATTACATAAATATTTATAACCCACTTCAATTATAGTAATCTGATGATAATAAATCTTTTCATAATTTACAGTCTCAATATTTCTTTTCAATTCATGCGAAACTTAAAAGTTTCTATGAGACTTACTACAACCCCAATATTATTCCTCTGGTAATAACACAACTTGTTAGAGCTTGCAATTAGTTTTGTGTACTATCACATATCTTATGACACCATCCATATGGTGAACATCTCTTTCATGGAGAAATTATATTATTATTGTCATGGTCAAAATTATTACAAGTAAGACATGTTTCTTGCTTTACATTTGTTGTACCATAGGTACACAACAAATGACAAATTTGTATTGCCACACAGTATATTTGATCATGACCATAACCTTTATAGGCACGAATTACTTCTTTCTTTTTGCCCTTTCGGTAGTCCATAACAAACATACCATAATATTTATGACGTATAAACGATCAAGACCGTTGACCGTTCATGTCAAGTAAAATTCATTTATTCTCTTTAACCTCCCGTAGAGGTGAGTTTGACATATATCCAACCATATATGAATATATTCTTATTCATATTTTTCCATATTCACTTTCAATAATAGACAAACATTCACATGCTTATTACAAGTCACAATCTCTTCATGAGTTGACTATAACCATTTATACATGTTATACCTTTATATTTGACATATTTACATGATCTACCTCAACATCACTTTCAAAAATAAAGTGCACCATCACTTTATATTCTTTTATTGATGGAGGATTTATAAAACTTATCAAAATAAGGTCGCATGACAACCGCGTGTCCAATGACCTTTCGTACCGTTTTGATGATAAAATTATTTTTCATAGTTTGAAGGACTATTTGAAGAACTCATATTATTCTTTCTTTTTATAATTACCACAATGATAACTATTATGATTTGTCCCTTCACGCCCTTATTCATACATTTAATCAAATGTCGTATTTTAGACTTATTATTCACTGTTACCACATCCATATGATAGAATTGAGCAATTGGGCGGATTTCAAACTTATCTTATATTGCTATCACATTCGATTTAGGGAATGGAGAAAATATAATGAGACAAATTTCATTTCATAAAAAATATATTATTTTTCCTTACTCATCATTTTATCATCACTATGGTGCATTGACTCAAACTCAATGTCTTATCCATATAAGGCGTGTCACGCCATCATTCTATGGGACTTGAATACAATCAGGATGACTCAAATTGATGTTTTACCCTCTTGGTGCGATAGAACATAAATCTACCGTCTTACCCTCAAACATTTTTCATTATGGTACATCCGGACTTTAACCTGATGTCTTACCCTTTTGGTGGGATGAAACTTGAATGCACCGTCTTACCCTTAACCAACGGTATAATAAACCGAAGTACAACATGACTCACCCTTTGAGTCTTTTAAAATAATCAAAATAATATTCAAACTCATGCTATTAAAATTTTATACCTTTTTCCTTTAAGAAGTTTTGTATAGCATGTCATATTCAACCAATGGTAGTATGTCTTTAGTTCCTGATAATTATTAGTGACTGAATATTATTGTATTCTAAATCATAAAAATATTTAGAAAAGGCATACCTAATTTTATGCATATAATACATTGATTCTCATAACGAGATCAACTAAAACATGAGTTAAAAGAAAAACTAAAACTCAATCTCAACTGGCTAGAGTCTCGTGCTGATAACGTGTTATAAAATCAAGGTCATAACAATATATATATATATATATATATATATATATATATATATATATATAGAGAGAGAGAGAGAGAGAGAGAGAGATACGAAGAAGAAAACTTTTCTTGTGTTCAAGTGCATATTGTAAATGATGAGTAATATCTTTATTTATAGTGTTGAGATACCACTATAGTGATATAGTGTTGAGTGAATACAAGTAATTCATGAATATCCAATGGACAATCCACTTAATTAGTTCAATGAATTTATAACAGTTAAATTTTTAAAAAAAAAAGATATTTATTTTATTTTATGTGTTAAATAAAACAATGATAAAGAAATGAATAATTTGTAGCTGCTAAAACATTGTAAAAGAATAAATAAACTAATTAAAAATTAGTAAAAATTAAATGAGTTAGGCTGTGATCCTTATTTTAGAGCAAATAATATTTGAGCGGATCAATAATATATTTTTATTAGCTTAATTTATTTCTTTTCAAATATAATACAAATCACTCATTTGACATTTATCGCTACTATAGCTCATAATTGACAATTGCAATATAGTAAGAGTAATTACTAATTGAGTCAACTACTCATATTTGAGTAAAAAATAATGTCAAGGCTCTAATATGTGGATTTTCCTAAAAATGACCAACTTGAAAACTTCTATTCAACATGGAACAATCAAGCATCTTATACCTTTCCAAAAAGTGTCACTTTTTAAGAGGAAAAAAAATCAATGTTGTATATCTGTTTTGATGCCTTAACTAATTTAGAAAGAGAAAATTGTATTAAATTATATAGTCATAGTTTATTTAATCGTAATTTCGCAGGAAATATTCTCTTTTTTTTTTCTATATGATTTGATATACAATTAGTCATTTTCGATATATAATTAGTCATTTTATACATTTCAGCATAGAATGCATTTGGTTTTGTATAAAACGAGATAAAAGCGTATATACAAATGCATTTATTTTCACTTTATACCTTATAATTATATAAATACAAATCTTATTATATAAATTACAAATCTTATTATACAAATTACAATGTATAAATGAATTTATACAAAACAGAATAATTTGTATAAAATTAAATGTTTGTAGCGAATTATCCAAATCAGAAACTCCATAGCAATTAAAAAACATAAAATTTGATACCGAAATGCGATTATGCAAATTATAGTTATAACATATAAATATGATTCTTACGCTTGCTATACGTAAAAGTTGCTCATTTAGAAATGTTTCCTATTAGGACTTTTTCAATCTTTGGGCTCTCATAAAAGCCTTTGTTTGATTGGCCCAAAGATGTCAGTCCAATCACTCAATGACCCCAACCCATAGATTAAAGCAAAGTTTGGGAACCAAAAAATGAAATAAGCCCAATTTATACCATTCCTGGCCCATTTTTTTTTTGGAGAGAAAGACCTAAAAGGATAAGAGAACAATTCTCACTTTAGCTGAGTTGATTGGTGATATAAATTTTTATAGGAAAATAAAAGAGAACGTAAGAAATATAAGTGAATTAACGGTTAACCTTTATAGCTCAGTTGATTGGTAATATAAATTTGGGAGAAGGGTCTGATATACCCTTTAACTTTGTCATTTAGAGCTGATATACCCCTTGTTATGAAAGTGGCTCATATATATCCCTACTTGTAAACAAATGGCTCACATATACCCTTTTCCTCTAACGGAAATGAAAAAAATATAATTTTAATCTAACTTTTTATTATTTTTTTCTACAAAAATATATCCCAGTAAAATTCAATCCTTGTCAAACATATTCTTTTGACTTTTTTTTTGTTTCAATGACTAATTTAGAATTATTATTTTGATAATCAAATATATTTATGTTTCACTAATATTCTTGTAAAACTTATTGTAGATGACCAAATTTTTTTCTTCGAATACAAAAATCAAATTACAATATAGACAAAAAAAATAGTTTAATTTTTTTTTCTTTAAACTAAGGAATGAAAGAAAAAAATAAAATAAGAATAAGAAACTCAAATAATTATAATAAAAGAGGTCAAAAAAATAATTTATGTATGAAAAAAATTAAAATATACCTTGAACTTTGATAGAAAATCATATATACCCCTAAATATTTTTAAAAAAATTAAAAGTAATAAATAAAAATTTAAAACTAATTTTTTTAACTTCCGTTAAATGAAGGGTATATATGAGCCATTTTGTAACGGCAGGGGTATGTGTGAGCCGTTTGTATAACGGTAACGGCATATATGAGCCACTTTTATAACGAGGGGTATATCAACTCTAAATGGAAAAGTTGAGGGGTATATCAGACCCTTTTCCCTATAAATTTTTACCTTATTGGTGAGAGTTCAGTTCCCACCTTGCAATCTCTTTTCCATTTCCCCTACTCATTTTTTAAAGAGTGCTAACGTCTTTACCGGCATTAGTTAAGTGTCATTAGAACCAATATCATTAAAGGATTTAAGGAAATATATATACAAAGAGTAACAATTGCCGCTAAAAATAAATATTTAGCAATAATTAAGAATTAAATACCGCTAACAGTCTCATTTTTGTTGTAATGAGAAATAGTCATAGCCTTTATGATTTTCTTTCTTTTTGTTTGGTCATCTATATTATACGAAATAAGAGCAAATAAACATATGTTTAATATGATGCTAAATCTTGCCTATCTAACCAATAATTATTATTCTTTGAGAGAACAAAGACAATTAGTTGGATATACTCTAATTTACTTTTTTCCTATCATACAAAAACTAAAAATAACCTACTATAATCGACTAAATTAAATCAATGAAATTATAAGGTAAATATATATATATATTTTTTAATTTTCTCAACGTATAATATAAAATAAAATGAAAATTAAAACATGAGGAAAGTGACAAAAATCATTATATATGTTCAAGGAGTCAATTGACTACTCATAAACTTGGATTGTCTCTGGTATTTTGGACATTTTTTCAACTGTTCAAACAATTATTCTCTGTCATTTTCTAAATCTAAATAGAGTACATATATTATGAATTTTGTCCCTCTCCTTGTTTTTTTGTTAAATAAAAAAAAATTTATATTACCTCTTTCAATAGTATTAAAGTGAAAGAAACTTTAGTGTATTTTTTTGTTTATAAAGATTTAATTTCAATTCAAAATTATAAACAGGAAGATGTAAATACTAGCAACTTTAGTAAAGCTGCAAAAATCAAGAAACACACTAAAGAGAGTTGATGATCTTGTGGCTTTAAATTGAATTACTCTATCTTTTATTATCTTAGAAAAAGAATGAAGCACTCTATCTTGAAAAAAAGGGAAATTTTTAAAATGTTGCTTGGACCACCCTTTTATATATATCTAGGTTTGTAGGATAAATTAAAATGTTATTCATAGAGTTAAAATGAAAGATTATCACGTTACGTAATGTAATTTCGTAGAGTAAATATAAAAAGAAAAAATCAACAATATTATAGGGTATTAGTAGTTAAGGTCCAATAATTTTAGTAGAGATGTAAATATTTAAATAGATATATAATTACATATGACGATACTGTGTTCGATAGAAGACTCAGATAGCTAGCTATGTATAGCGATGCATTAGTTGAGACATACACATAAATATGCATGGATTTTTGAGTGTGGAAATACAACTATATGGTGTCTAATAGTATTAAAATGGGATGATATATATAGGTTTAAACCACGTAAAAAATATTATCTCGAAAGATTTATAAATTCTTAGAATAAATTGCTCATTTTAACAAAGTATATAGGTATATGACCCATGCAATGAAGAAAAAGATTTATATAGGTAATATATCTACTACTTGAGAATATATTTTTAGTCTTATTAAGTATTAAACATTACCACATGTATTAACATATATTTAACTTGTTATTAATTACTTTTACTTCTATTTCTATTTAATGTAATAATAACATGAGTAATTGAGCTAAAATGGAATACGAGAACTTATATAATTGATCCTACTTTATTCAGAAAATCGAGACTAAAAAGTAATTATTGTTATTAAATCACTTGAGATTCCTAACTTACTAATTTAACTAATCATAATTCACAATGATTTATTAAAGAATAATATTTTTTACCAAATATTTTCTTTTTTTAAGACACAAATTCGATATTTCTGATTAATAATTAACAAATCTTTTTTCCATCATATATACTAGTTGATATATTATTATTACAAGGAAAACCCTCGACCAAGCTTATCTTTATCATGTGATATTAAAAGACTAGTAAGGTGTTTATTTTAGACCCGTGAATTATATAGAACTTATCTCGTTTGGATTATTTTATATATACTATGAAATTAAATTATTATTTTTGTGTAGCACAAATTTGTAATCCAAATGGCAATATCTTCCAAAGTTTGACGCATTAATATACAATAGGCCAATATAATAAATTGCAATAAGAGAAAGAGTTTACAAAGACAATGAGGTGAGGGCCATATGTGTATATATATACCACTTAAATATTGTGATGATCGACTAATAAATATTTCAATTTTGATTTATAATTACTTAAATATTGTGATGATCGAGTAATAAATATTTCAATTTTGATTTATAATTAGGAAATCACTTCCGATAGAAAATTATAATTTATCTATAATATGAGATATTTTTCAATATAAAATCAAATTTAATCGAATTCTAAACAATTACTGAACATCGAAAGAAAAGGAAATAGGGGTCTAACGATTTATAATATCTTATATAGCTATATAAGGGTCTACACGAAGTATTATTGGTACATGCATGGAGATATATATTGGACCTACCATGTGTTATGTTTTATGGCAGTTAGAGAAAAAACTTCCATGGATTTATTGAGAACTTTTTGAACATGAGAATCATACAATAGTCTCTCTTTTTTTGGGATATACGTAAAATATAAAAAAAGTCTATAGTAATAGTCCAAAACTAATCAATATAATCCTTGTCACTAAAAAAAAGTGACAAAAGTATATATATATCGACATGGAACTACATGTACTATATTTTTTTTTTATTTTTTGGGGTAAATCTAACAAACTCAATAAATTTGATAAACTATAAATAAATTCTTATTTTTCAAAGGCGAATTCATTAAGTTTGATCCATCACTAACGAATATCGATTTGAAATAGTATGTCAAGATATATCTCGGGAAGG
>NC_028646.1:76888119-76911507 GCF_001406875.1 Solanum pennellii | reverse complement strand
GGGGGTTGAGGGGATTGGAGGGGGAGGCTATTGAATAACTAAAATAGATCATTCTTGTTTACGCAAGTAAAAGCATATATCGATAACTATTTCAACTTCACTTACATATTATCGATATAAAACTTTATGTTTACGTATGTTACTGATTATTAAAAATAGTTAATGTACGTTCAAATGAAAGAGGAAATTATGTCTCCATGTCTATGGATAAATTAAACTACCTAGCTAATTGACTGCTGATCAATCACCATCCTTTTAATTAAATTTATGAGGTAAACCTAATCTTTTTAATATATATAGTTGTAGTAGTTATTTAATTTCCTTCAAAGGCATGTTATTAATATAGTCTTTGTCTCACTACTATTAATCTTGTGAACTCCTATTTTGAAATTTTCTACTTATTTTAATTTGTAGAAATTAAATAATACTTAAATGATTGGATAACTTCGTACATACCAATCACCAAGTCAAACTTAATAAATTAAAGAAAAAAATAATTAAATGGACTATCAATTTTGGCAGTTGTTCTAACGAATTGATTCAACCATTTATCTAATTTTTTCATACTACCTCTATTTAATAAGATCTCATATTTAAATTTTAAAAATAAAAAAGATCAATAATAAGTGATTTACCTTCTTAATAAATCGATTTGGTGTGTATATGAATATTTAATTTTATTGTATATAAACATATTTTATTATATTTTTATATCATCAATTGACGTATAATAACGACTCACTATTTTATCTATTGATCATGTGAAGATAAAACAAATATTTAACCATACTCATGTCCTGTTAATTATCTTTTTCAAGAAAAAAATCAGAAAGACTTTATCACTTTTTAATTATAAATAATGATCTTTCATATTCAATGACATTTTGCTTGTAATTAACTAGAGTATATAATAAGCATTAGGTAAAATTAATCATTATTAATGAACCAACTCATATTAAACAAAGAAGGATAGTATGAAAGCTATATCTAGTTAGGTCCAACAAAACTACTCCCAAAGATTCCAATTTCACTTCCTTTTAAACTTTTTTGTTCATTAAAGTAATCATACTTTTAGAGCTAATTAGAATTTAATCACTTTTTATAATATTTTAAAAAATAGCTTCTTCAATGATGCTTACCAATTGGCCCCTACCTATATTGTAATGAATAAACAATACAAAATGTTATTTAAAGCAAAGGTTTGTCAATTAGCTCAAAATTTATCTACAAAAACAATCATCATGAGGACAAGTCGTTTTTTTATTAATCAATTAATTAATAAAATCTTAGTGGATATATAATTAATTAGATAATTAGTATACGTGGCAAGTTGCGCTTGGTTCACGGGAACCATCAATAAACTATATTTAGAATATTTTTGTTACAAGTAGACAACATTCTTTATTAGTACTTGAGTATATTCATCATGAAAAGGTAGAACCCTAAGCAAATTAAGAAAAAAAATAAACAAAAGATTAGTTGTATCCAATTGAATTAATGATTAAAGTTTATGTGAAAGGATTGATGTAGCAATTTGTACTAATTGAAACAACAACACATTTGATTCACCTTTTTATGTCTTTTTTTTTCATTTTCTAATTCTTTTCCTATTCATGAAAGAAATTAAAATTCATTAGTATAATTTGATAAAATATATGAAGGTTTTTGTTATTTTTAGTGAAAACCTATATTTTTATCTTTTAGTGTAAATAAAGTTAAAATTAAATTAGAGGGATTAACGGCGGAAGGCTATCTTATAATTGATATGACTACAAAAGTATAACATATTTGAATTTAACGTTTCAATTTTTTATTTTATTATTTTTATGTCAACTCTGAAAAGTATTGAACCGTTCAGTAGCTTATTTTATTCAATATTTTTCTACTAGTAAAACTAACTAATATTATTTTTAATAAGAGAATAATAATATTATAATCTTGAAAATGATATAACTATATAAAGAAAATGACGTTGCAAGAGTTGATAAAAGCTATTGACCCCTACAACGTTGCTATCGTCAAATTGAAAATAATGTGAGAAAAAATAATATGAAAGGGATTTGGTGACGTTGACACTGTTTATAGTATGAAGTTAAACGTAATTAAATAAAATAATTAGTATATAGTTCAAATAGAGGAAAAAGGATAAAAGAATGAATAATGTCCATGAAATTCGAAGAAATTTAAAATAAGTCCAATCTAATTTTTGTGGGGTAAAATATAATTTGATGATCAGATAATATATGGATAGAATTTATAATGAAATCTTTTTTAAACATATAAAATACAACGTAATAATACCATAATTGAAGTACACAAAACGATAAATGTAATAATAGAAATCGAAGAACCAAACAACTACAAGAGTATAATTCGATCTACTATTACTAGTATGAAAGGGTTAGTGAATAGTGAGACAACACATAAGCACCAAATTGCTAGTTTTCTATGATTTAATTATGTCATGTCTAGTAACGTCCTATCTAATTAGCATCATCGATAAGCTGCACCTACGTCATATACCTATAATCTAATCATATCAATTATCTTTTTTCGAAATATTTTATATTCAACTTCTCATACCTCCGACTAATACATTTTTCTTACTAAAAGAAAATCTTTTTGACAAAAAAAATATCTAAAAATAGTACAGGCACGTGCTACATCACGTGCATCTATTCCTAGGATAAATTTGATAACGGTCGTTGCGTCGTTAGGTTACCCAACATTTTGACGTATATGGCGGGAAGTGGCAGTTCTGCAAATTCCTCAAAATGGAAGGTGAATCTAATAACAGTATCATGTCTCCTAATATGATAATCCCACTCGCACTACTGCACGCGCCATTGATAATTGTGTTGATCGGCTTGTTAAGTGGGCCCACTTGCGCGTGGGCTGTTAATTGGGCTTTAACCTAAATTGACCTTTTAACGGATTTACAATGATGGGCTTTGAAGTAAAGCCCATTAAAAGACACCACGTGAGATGCCACCTCATAATTTACTTTGGTCAATCTACTTTTTGACTAACATGTAACAACAAATAAATAAAATAATTTATTAGGATAGAAGTATTGAACGTTGGTAGGTAGTCGAACGTTGATAGGTAATCGAGCGTAATTTAATTTCTTTATCATTTTATGTCCAAAGGAATAATTATTATTACTTTATTAGCATTTTATTCTTAGATTTTAATATCATATGTTGCTTCTTTTGTTTCAGAATTATCGATGTTATTATTTTTTATTTTAATATTTTTAATATGACTTTTACTATATTATATTAATTTTATCGAAAATAAATTTAATACCTTTGTAAAATAAAAATAAAGCTACATACACTCTATTATTGACCTAATTGTTATCCCATGTTATTATAACTTGATATTAATCATAGAAATTATGAAATTAGGACAAAAAGTCAAGTCATAACGTTATTTTTTTCTCTCTAAAGAATATGGTTACGATAATTGACGTTTCAAATAATTGCATTTGTTCGAGTAGGTATCAATATTCTTACCGCAAAGACTTTCATTTTCAAAAAATATTATTTTTAAGTCAATAAATGTGAGTCTTTTTTCTTCCTCTTTATAGTAAGTTTATTTATATTGAAACGATAAAAATAACCAAAGAAAGACAATTCTTTTTTGGTAAGAAGTAAACTAAGTTATTTTCTTTTTTTCAAATTTCTTACCAAAAAGTTAATTGAAAAATATAAACCAACATAATTTTAGTGTTAAAGAAAACTAACTAACTTTGAACCATTGTCAATTTTACGAAGTTCTTATTAATGAATCATTATTTTTTACCATAAAAATTATTTTTACCTTTTTAAAAATATTTACAATAATATTTACAAACTAAAATATGGAAAAACTCTAAAATATTTTCGATTTTCAAATCTAACATTTGACAATTTAAGATTTTTTATCACAAAATTGAATAAGGAAGAATTTAAGATTTTCGATCACAAAGTTATACATTAAAAGATTCAAACTCAAAGGACTCAAAACTCATAAATAAAGAGTATATCAAAATAAATGAAATATAATTTAATTCACAAGTATTATTTTTTACAAAAGACTTTGACCTATAAAGTCACAAAAATAAATAAATGAAACCGAAAATGATATATCAATATGTTATTACTTTGTTTAAAAAAAATGACTTCATTTTTATTTTAATCTGTTTTAAAAAAAAGACCTTTTTCATTTTTTGACAAAATTTTAACTTTAACTTTTCACATGATATTTTTAAGGCTATAAGATTAAATAATGTTTAAAACCATAAGACAAAAAGTATTCTTTTGTTTTATCAATTCTGTTTCAAGTCAAAGTAAATTATTATTTTTTAAACGGAGAAAGTATTTTGATTAGTTATTCTAAAAAAAATAATTAGAGTGTCCATAGTCTATTATGAGACATAAATAATTACTGTACATATACTATATACATAGTATCTGTAAATGTGTTTTGCTTAGCTGTGAGTAGTAATATAAGAGACTATAGAAAGGGAAAGAGAAAAGGGAAAAACTAAAATCTGGTTAACACAGAAGGAAGGAAGAAGCTTTTCTTTTTCACTTTGCTTTTACAAAAGCAGACATTCATTTCTCTCTCTCTCAAACTTCTTCTTCTCACTTGTTCCCATCACCCTTCTCTCTCTCTCTCAAGAACTTTCAGTTTCAGTGGGGGTCTCTATTCTTCAAGAACATAAAAATATGTTCTTTTCATCTGCCTAATTTCTTCAATAATCTGTAAGTATTTGCATTTCTTTCAGCTTTTTGATTCAATCTTTAGTGTTTTTTTTTCATATGGGGTTCTTCCATTTTTGTTCCTCTGCTAATGCATGAAGTTTTTTTGCTTGTTTGGTGGGGTGGGGGGTTGCTTGGTTTGCTGGTGAGGAAAAGGATGTTTTTTTTAATTCAATGTCTTGATTTTTGCTTCATAAGCATGTTTAGTAAGTAAAGTTTGTGTCTTTTCAGTTTCAAGAACATAAAAATCTTTACTTTTCATCTGCTTAATTTCTTCAATGATCTGCAAGTATTTGCATTTTTTTGTTTTTTGATTTATTCTCGAGTGTTTTTTTCATATGGGGTTCTTCTTCCTTTTTGTTCCTCTACTAATGCATGAAGCTTTTTTGGGAAAAATAATCTATTTTTGCTTGCTTTGCTGTTGAGGAAAAGGATGTTCTTTCCTTAATTGAATGCCTTGATTTTTGCATCTTAAGCATGTTTATTAAGGAAAGTTTGTGTCTTTATTCATCTAATGAAGTATTACACACGCCAAAAAGGGGTTACTGTTAAAGAAATGTCTGTATCAGTAATGAATTTTTGTTTGTAAATTTGGTAATGCATGTGTCAAGACCTAAACTTGGATGTTTTCGTATTCTGTACTTGGAGACAGATAAGCTACTTTACCAAAACAAAAGAATTTTCAATCTCAAGAATATATTATACTATACAAATTAAGGGAAGTGCAACTTCTTTTGATTCTACAGTCTCACATTTCTTATCTTATTTGGCTGTCAAGGTAAATCTTGAGGTTTGCCTTTTCCTCCTTTACATTCTCTGAAAATGTTCATTTTCTTTTTCCAATTTCTTTTTTGGGACAGTTAAGATCAAGAATTGCTGGTTTTTCTGTTTCTCCATTGCTGATGATGGATCTTCACTAGAAAGCTTTTGACCCAATACAATTATTACTAAGTCCAGCAGTAATCATGATGTCTTTAACCCAAACATGCTTTGTTCCTTCTGTAGTTATATATTGCAGACTTTAAACTTTATGTTGCCCCCCCATTCACCTACCAAAACTCTAAATTACCTCCTTTTGGTATATTTTTATTTCTTTCTGTGTGTAACTTTATTCTTATGACACTCTAGTCTTGAAGTTTCTTTATTATTATTTTTTTCATTCCTTGATCAGCAGTTGTTTTGGTAATTTTCTGAATATCATTTTCTACTGTTGTTAGTACGTTTTAGGCAATTGCCCATTCATCTTAGGTTTACATACATATATTTAGTTCCCTTTTTGATGCTTTGGGGTGATGTAGATACAGATGTTCCATGTAGGCTCCAATCTGTTTTTTTTTTTTTTGAACTCTCTTATAGATATTTTATCTCTTGCTGATGTCTGTTGGGAGATTAAATTTATCACATCTTGATGAGCAGATAAAATCTTTCAAATGACCAAGGTCAGTCCAGAATTTGTAGAGGAGCCTCAGATGCAGATAGCCCAGTCAGTATCAAGGGATGTGAGCTTGTCCAATAACCAGTTTCCAACATATAAGTTAGGACCCAACTTTGAGGTTCTACAGGATACAAAGGAGGATAATAAAGGCCCACCTTTAAAGGAGGTAGTCGAGGAAGAAACAAATCGGCTAACAGAACAACACAACCGCCTTTCTGTTCGTGACCTTGCTAGCAAATTTGACAAGAATTTGTCAGCTGCAGCTAAATTGTCTAATGAGGTACATTCATTTTTCTGTTTGCACACTTGTGCCATCTAATTGTTCGTCACGTAGGACAATAGAGATGAAAAGAGTAAACAAAGAGATGGAATTTTTCATGTGAAGCTACACATCATTTACCGCGTTTTTGGTCTTGAGATAGATATATCTTTATGAGATATCAATATAGGAATTGAACTTTATACAAATTGACTTTTTCTTTTTTCCAGGCTAAAATTAGAGAGGCACCTTCTCTAGAGGGACATGTTCTTTTGAAGAAGCTCAGAGATTCTTTAGAATTTCTCAAAGGAAGATTGACAGGACTTAACAAGGAGGACATTGAAAAAACTATTTCATTGGTTAGTCTTCTTTGCAAATTGACCCACATAATTTGAATCAGTGCTTCCTTGTTTGTCTTGCCAAATGTAATGGAAATAAGGATTTTTTTCAGATATGTACTTTGGAGGATTCTCTGTTCACCTAGCTAAATATATATCTTCCTAAAGCCTCACCACATACTTTGTCCAGGTGGAAGCTTTGGCAGTAAAGTTGACACAAAATGAGGGAGAGCTTATACAAGAGAAGTTTGAAGTGAAAAAGCTTGTGAATTTTCTCAAGCAGGTTATTTATATATCGTTTGAATTGTTGTTAAGCCTCAGTCTCTAATCTGTGTGCTTTTCTGCATGTGAGAAAAACATGGAGAAAAGAAACTTAAAAGTAATTTTTCTTATAGGCCTCAGAAGATGCTAAAAGATTGGTTAACCAGGAAAGATCTTTTGCTTGTGCTGAAATTGAGAGTGCCAGATCAGTCGTGCAAAGAATCGGGGAGGCTCTTGACGAAGAAGAAAGGAATTCCCCGACCTCTGCAAAACAGGTAACTACCATGCATTGGTACATTCTTATTATTGATAAATATATATCCATTCATCGCCTCTTTGAAGTCTGTCTTGTTTCTTAAGATATCGATATAGTCAACTTCTGTGCTTTTTACCTTCTGGTAGTTTAATTTTGGTGTACAAAGAATGTATTCCATATTTTCCCTCATAGAATACTTCCTATCAGCTTGTTCCATTTTCCCATTTTCCTACCTGAAAAACCACCGTTCAGGTAGATAAAGGGAACAATTTGTAGAGAACTACAGAAACATCTGAAGTTACTTTGCTGCTTTAGATTTCCAAATTATGGTTTCCTTTTTCTTGACAAGTTGATTATGGTAATTACATACAACTACAATTTGATTTTCATGAAAGGATAAAGGTTTTATATCCCCAATGGAACTAACACTTGTCTTTGCCAGGAAGTGGAGGTACTGCTGGAAGAGGTTCAAGAAGCTAGAAGAATTAAACTTTTGCATCAGCCTAGTAAGGTATGCTTTAAATATGCTTCACTTTACTTTCATAGCCAATCCATGACACCACTTGAACTTCAATATATCTGTTTTTTTAGGTGATGGACATGGAACATGAACTGAGGGCTTTAAGAATCCAGATCAGGGAGAAGTCTACTGTTTCATTTAAGCTTCAGAAAGAGGTATCCTTTTTGTTTAGGATCTAATGATCCAGTGAACCTGGAAGGGTATGGTATATCTTTTCGTGAATGTACAAAATTTAAATTGTAAAAACCTATCTAGAGTGGTCCTCTCTTTCATTATTTGAGCACAGCACTGGCTAGATCAGTTGTGGTTTTCTTGTCTTAGAAAGACTCAAGTGTTCCTATCATGCCACTTCCAGAATAATCGACAATACTTCTCAATGTTCTCTTTCCCCACTAATCCAAGCTATAAGCCAGAAAGCACACTCATAACTAACTGCTGTATGTTTCCTTTGTTATGTTCACTCTTGATCACTTTCAGCAATATCATAGTATCAATCAACTACACCTTAATTCTAACTAGATGGAACCAAAAATATTTCCGATTATGGTACATGTTTCGGGGTTGTTAAGAGGGTAAGAACCTGAAAAATTCCTTTTCATCATCCATCATCGGCTATTAGGAGTTTGCTCTACTTATCCACAAACTGAAACTTATTATTGATCTAGCGCATTGGCTATTTAATGCTTCTCAGTTTTCAGAAGAGGGACAGGTTCTATACAGATTGAAATTACTGTATGCAATTTAACTACCCTTTTTAGTCTAATCAATTATGGCAGTTCCTTACTGTTACTAATGATAGATAAGTCTCGAAATTTCCACTTACTAAAACATGCTGCCCATGATGATTAAAGCTTTCATGAATCCAGAGGGTCCTTCATTTCAAACAATAGATTCAATCAACTACATGTTGCGACTCACTATTAAATTCACGTAAATGAACTATTATACAATATATTGTTTCACTTTATGACCTTTAGAATATAAGACTATTGTGAGACATTAAGAAAATATGTTCATTTTCTTGGAGTCACATGTAGTGCTTTTAAAATTCTAATGTTTTTTTGAGTACCACCAGAGAGGATGCAAGTGTGGAATCTTTTGTCATTTTTATGCACCTATACATTATGTCCAGTAGAATTTATTAGCCTGTAGTAATCTACTTCTTTTCTATTTGGAATATTGATGATTCCTCATTGTTTGCAGCTAACAATGAGCAGAAGAGCCGGGCAGAATAAATCCGAATTTTATGAGTTGATTGGTTCTGAAACGTTAGGTTCTATAATAAGAATCCAGTCATGTTCAAATGAAGCCATTGATGTTTCAAAATGTTCAATTCAGTGGTATCGTTTATCATCTGAATGCAGCAGAAGGGAACCTATTGTTGGTATTAACTCTGCTTTCCATTCTGCATATATCTTCTCATGTCTTTCATTTGAAACAGCTAAAAATTTATCTTCTTGAGTAAATAACACGACTGAACCATCACTCTTTTGTGAGTTTCACATCCCAACTATTTGTTGTTCCCTTTTCCTACCTGAACTATCACCATCTATGTAGAAAACACAGAGTGTTTAGGTAGGAAAAGTGAACAACGGATAGTTGGCTTAATCAGCTTCGAGGTGTATACAATATCCTCTAAAATGCCATAAAAACCTTCTAAAGTTTGAATGAACTGTGATTGAGTCGTATGAGGAATCTGATAACCGTACAGAGCCCCATAAAACGTACATAATAATTGAATTTTAGCAATTGCTTTTGCTCCACCAATTTTGAAATCTAGCTAGTTGGTGAGAGCTTAACATCCTTGTTTTTCGATGCACCACAATTATTGTCACTACATGATTACTGTTCAATGTACCAGGTGCGGACAAATTTGTGTATGCTCCGGAGCCTATTGACGTTGGGAGACTTTTAGAAGCAGATATAGTTTCAAATGGCCAAAAAGTCTCACTGACAACTACTGCTCCTATCGATCCAGGTTGGTCCTGGATCACATTTATTTAAATTTATGAGTTTCCTTCTTAATGTTCACTTCTAAATGTAGCTGTCAATTAACATTTTTTCCTGTGTTGTCTCTTTTATTTTTATGTTAATTACAAAAATGAGAAGTTCTTTAAATTCAATTCTTACAGCATCTGGATTGGGGAGTTATGTCGAGACACTTTTCCGGAAATCGAACATTGAATTCAGCGTAAGTATTCTCATGCAATATCTGCATCTAATACAGTATCCAAAAGTCAAACATCAAACATTCACGTCAGTTCATATTTGTACAGACGTAAAGTAAATCGTGGACTTGTCTGTCAGTTGACTACTTTATACTAATCAGATTATCATTTTTTTTGCAGGTGGTTATTGCACAGATGAATGGACGGAACTATTCATCACGTTCTGCACACTGCTTTCATGTCGGGAAAACAAAGCTGAAGTTGGGCAAAGGATGGATTACAAAAGCTAGAGATTCATACTCTAAGTCTATGCAGGTACTTCATGAAATCATAATTAAGAAAATAGTTCATTCACGCTCCAATAGCCGACTACCAGTGTTTACTATTCAGTTTGAGTTATTAAATGAGCTTCATGCCTTCATAGGTTCTTTTAATTATTCACACCAAATACTAAGTGACAATCATATCTTATATATCCCAAAATGCTTTTAATTTCAGCTATGTGGATTTAGAGGAGGCGGAAATTCTGCGGCAAAGTCATTGTTTTGGCTACCAAGGAAAGGACATTCCTTTGTGTTAGTATTTGAATCAGAGAAAGAAAGAAACGGAGCTCTTATGGCTGCTCGGAAATATGCCATGGATTGCAATGTAAGTAGCTTCTGTTTGTTTCTTCAGCTTCAGCTGCAGATCTTCATTTAGTTATAAATTACTCAATCAACTATGCCTCAGTCCCAAAATAAGTTGAAATCGGTTGTATGAGTTCTCCTTATCCAATCTTATCTGTTAATAGGGGATAACAACTAGTGTCATTAAAGTATAGTGAGTTGTTGCTCAGACTCTTGAAAAATGCTACGACACTCGTGTTGGATCCTCGTAAAATGCACTACTTTTGGAGTATCTGACACACATCCGTCAACATTTTTGAAGAGTCCGAGCAACACAGAATGAGTGTAATCACTAACTAAAAATCTTGAATCCGCAACTGCTCCTGTTCCTCTCCCCTCAAGTTAGAGATACTAAGACATTTTTTTTCTAAAATTACAGGTAATTCTTGCTGGACCTGATGATGATGCTTTGCTTTAGACATATACTGATTTCCAAGTTATTTTCACCAATGAGAGTCACTTAATTAGTTTTTTTAAAATTTTTTTTTGGTGATTATAATTAGTTTTTTTTCCCTTCTTTCAAATATGAGTGCTCAATTTCTTATTATATTTGTGTGTGATTTAGTAATCAAACATGTCTTGTCATTGTAATTTTTTTACTAATTAGTTACATCCTTTCTAGGCAATGTTCTTTTTTTTAGTTTTGCCTTATTATGGGTTGTAACAAATTTTACTAATTGATGGTCCATTTGCATTTTTAATGAAATTCCTTTTTACTACCTCTTTTTAATGAAATTCCATACGCGACTTAGATTACATTCTTAAATTATTATTCTTAACAAAAGAAAAACACATCTTTAGAGTCCATCTATTAAAATTTGTCAAAAAATTAGCGAATTTCATTCAAAAACATATGCAATTCATATCATTATTGAATTCTCATAAAAAAAATTCTATTATTTTATTATCGATTGGAAAAAGCTTTCAAAATTAATAAAAAGATTTTTTTTGGAAACCCTTGTTTGCTTGTTAAAAAAAATAAAGTTAGGATGGTGGGAGTCTACGAGCTAAAAAAATTCACAAAAATGTTTTAGATGTATGTAGAATGAACATAATTGGTTTGATTTATGAAGTTTTGTTGAGAATAGTGTGAATCGTACATATGAAGAATTTGTTAATTTTTGAGAAATTTTAAATAATCGAGGAATGAATTCTATTAAGAAAAATAATCTATTTTATTTTAGCAATGGTTAATGTAACCCATTAATACCACATAATCTCTCATTGACTATGAGATAATTCGTAGTAGTGGTAGGAAAGAGCATAATTAATAAATGAATAAAAAAATAAAAAAAACCATTAAATTGATTACGAATAATGTTCGATTGATGAATTCAAAAAATTATGGTGAAATAAATAGATGCGTGAATATGTTTGAAAGATAAAGATATTATGTTAACAAGAGATAGAGCTGCAATTGCTACCATTTACATCTGTCAACTAATTGAAAACTTGTTAAATCATAACTTTAATTTTTGTATTTTCTTTTTTTATAAGTATTATTTCGACTATGACTTCTTTCAAATTTCTAATTACCAAATATCATTCATATTATCCGTCTTATATAAAGAAACAATTTTAGTGTATTCTTTTATTTATAATTATTAAAATAAAAAAAATTAACGTATAAAGAAACGATTCATATAGTTTATTCCAACTAGTTGAATCGAGTGAACAATTAAGCTCAAAATTTGTTAGATTAGTATCAGTAATATTAATATTTCAATATAAAAAATGGCAGTGGTAATAATTTCCTAATTTTACAATAAACAAAATTAAACACAACGGTAAGTTTTGGACAGTCCTTAATGGGCTTTATTACAGGAATAAGCCCAACTGTCTGATACTCTCAATCACGACCGTTAGATATAAAACTTCATCCAACGGCTTAGATTGAACCAAAAAAATGAGACCGTTGGGAGTGAAGCGGCGATTTGTGAAGCTTCAAATAGGGTGTCTTTCTTCTTCATTTTCCCAAAATATTCAGAGAGGAAAAGCTTCAAAGTTTCTGTAAAAAATGGCTTCAAGAAATGTTCTTCAACACCAGAATAAAGGTGAAAGACTTTCTTTGTTATCTTTCAATTCTTTTTTCGGTTTTCGATTCAATAAGTTTTCTTGTTTTTTGTTCAAAAAATCCCAAATGGTGTAACACCCATGGATCTAATTTGGTTCAAAGATTTCACATTTCTGTAATGGGTGTTACAATTTCTACTTACTTAGTTCTTTTGTTATGTTTTTTGGGTTGGGTGTGTTAAAGATGCTTAGATTAAATATGTAAGCAAGATGTTGTTGGAGTGTAACCTGATGAGAAATGAGGCCTACTTGATATTCTATAAATAGGTTTCTCATAATATATTCAGGATACAAATTTGTATCTTTTTGTGTTGTTTAGGGTTTGTTAATGGGTGAATCTATTGAAATGTTCATGGTAGATGGTAAATGATGTAACACTATCGAACTCTCATAAGTAGTTTCGAATGTTAATGGTGTTTTATTTTGCAAGGACGGATCATAACTTAGCTAGATCTTGTCTTTGTGTTATAGAATTAACTTAATATGTGTTATAAATTGTGGTTATTGATTGAACCCTCTCGTGTTTATGATAGATGGTTCAGTAAATGGTGTTAACACAATGAACTCTTTAAGTAGTATTGGATGTTAATGGTGTTGGATTTGCAGGGATGGATTGTAACTTTAGCTTAGATCTTGTTTTTGTGTTACGAATTTCAATTAATATGTAGTAGTATAAATGTTCAACCCCGAATGATTTAAGTAAGCCTAAGAAGGGCTTCATAGCTCATAAACTTAAGATCCTGGATGTTTGTTTGGTGTGCTAAATTTAAGTGTTTGTTATTGTTTAGGTGAGGTACTTGTCCCTGGTGTATTAAAGCAGAAAAAGAATATGGTAGCAGAAGGGAGAAACCGAAAGGCGCTTGGAGATATTGGGAATCTGGCTACAGGCTGTGGAGTCGAAGGAAAGCCACTTCCTCAGGTATCTCGCCCCGTAACAAGGAGCTTTTGTGCACAATTGTTGGCAGCACCTCAAAATCAGAAGGTTATGACAATAAAGTCATAATCATATTTTAATTGCATTTCAATCTCAATGTGATGTTATGTACTAATGTGGCTCTTCTTGAACTGTTTGCAGAAATCTGTGGCTGTTAATGTAAAAGTAGCAAATGTTGCTAATGGAGCTCAAAAAGTACCTGTAGGAAGGAAGCCAGCTCAGAAGAAAGTCACAGTAAAGCCAAAACCCGAGGAGATTATTGAAATTAGTCCCGACACTAGAGAGAAACTAATGGAGAAGAAGATGCTTGGGAAGAAGCAGGCTGCTGAAGACATAACAAAGAAGAAATCAACTCTTACTTCAACCCTCACTGCTCGAAGCAAGGTTCAATATGCCTCTTTTGTTAATTGTGGAACATTATCGATATATAGAGGATTGTTTTGTGTTTTACATAATTGTCATTTGTATAACTAGAGGAATGTCTGATGTTTTTGTCAACTTAATATAGGCTGCGTGTGGTCTGAGTAAGAAACCAAAGGAGCAGATTGTGGACATTGATGCTGCAGATGTAAACAATGAATTGGCAGTTCTGGAATATGTTGAAGACATTTACAACTTCTACAAACTAGCCGAGGTATCCATCGTCTTGAACATGAGCTCATGTCGATTGCTGCTGTCTATGTTTGTTTCTTGTTTACTAGTAATATTGTGATCAACTCAAATACTTGTGCTTTTTTGCAGAGTGAGACAAGAGTTCATGATTACATTGATTCACAGCCTGAGATAAACGAAAAAATGAGAGCAATTCTGATTGATTGGTTAATTGAAGTCCACCACAAGTTTGAACTTAATCCAGAAACTCTTTACCTCACAATAAACATTGTTGATCGCTACCTCACTGTGGAGACTTCATCAAGAAGGGAATTGCAGTTGTTGGGCATTAGTGCCATGCTCATAGCCTCCAAATATGAAGAAATTTGGGCTCCTGAGGTATATTTCTAGAGCTTATCGAATAATATATTGAAGTCTCTTTCACCATATAAGCTGCTAATGGCTAAGCTAACAGTTTTCTGAATGTTCTAATTTGATTCTTCAGGTCAATGACTTCGTGTGCATCGCAGACAAAACTTACAGTCATGATCAGGTGTTAGCTATGGAGAAACAAATTCTTGGGAAACTGGAATGGTACCTAACAGTCCCAACACCTTACGTGTTCCTCGTACGTTTCATCAAAGCTTCTCTGCCTGATTCAGAAGTAAGTCCTTTTAACATTCTTGGCTATTTTATTTGTGTCCCAATGAGAGTTTATCGTACTAACTGAATTCCTTGAAAACCAGATGGAGAACATGGTATATTTTCTGGCTGAACTGGGATTGATGAATTATGCAACCATTATCTACTGTCCATCAATGATTGCTGCCTCAGCTGTCTATGCTGCTCGACACACTCTCAACCGAACCCCATTTTGGAATGGGACACTCAAGCTGCACACTGGTTTCTCAGAGTCTCAAGTAATAGAGTGCTCGAGGCAGTTAGTCAGCTATCACTCCGAGGCTGCAAATCACAAGCTCAAGGTGATTTACAAGAAGTACTCAAACTCTGAGAGAGGCGCTGTTGCATTACTACCTCCAGCCAAATCCCTGTTGACTGCATCATCATCATCATCATGATGCTAGCTGAAGCTGCCCCAAATGCAATTAATACTACTGACTGGGAAGATGACTTAATATTTTTCTGTTTCCATCAATCAAGAATCCCCTTTTGTTGTTGCACCCCCCTTTTATTTGGTTTCTATTAGTAGTACTACTTGAGCTCCAAGTAGTGTAACCCATGACTAAAATGAGAAATGGAAATTTGCTTATTTTTTCTAATGGTCGTGGTATCTGAATCTTCACACGAATAGCTGGACAAAAGATAATAAAAAAAAAAGATAATGGTTGGTATTATTATAAGGTATTTGGAGGATAGATGTCTAATATGAGATCCACCTTAATGCCACCAAAGATAGTGAACTCCTGCTACAACTGCTCTGTTAAGTCAGTAGAGAGAATACCCAAACGGGTAGAGGGTTTTAAACTCTACCAGAGTGGTATTGGGACTGGCCCTCATATTAGACCTTACTAACCCCAAATATCCATTCATTACTTTTCATATAATAATCTCCCATCATCTTATTACTCCCACTTGGGTTACAGGCCCTCGTAACTGAGCCCAGTGCTACTACCCTTCTTTTCCTATTTCTTTATACAATCAAAACACATTTTCCCCAAACGATGTGGGACTATCACACTCCCTCTAAACCTATCATCTTTTTTTTTTTTTATTGTGAAGTAATATTATTGGCTCTCGTTAATAGTTTATCGGGAAAAACTTGTCTATTTTCACAAGATGATTATATTGAGTATTTTGTTGTTATTATTATTTCCGTTTCGTTTTTATGTGGACCAAGTACAAAATTTTAAAAAGTATATACTCCCTCCGTCTCATTTTATGTGACACAATTTCCTTTTTGGTCAATCCCAAAAAGAATGTCACATTTCTTCATACCATAAGTATTTAAATGTATAATTTCTTTTTTACCCTTGTTGGTCCCATTTAATTTAAAAATAGTACTCAAATATATTTATGAGGAGAGAGAAAAGTGAGTCTACTTTTGAACGACAATTTGATAAATATTTCATAGCCGTTTCTTGAACTCCGTGCCCGATCAAATGTTGTCACATAAAATGGGACGAAGGAATACCCTTTTCTGAGGATAAAAACACAATTCCTGAAAAGTTGGGGACGAAAATAGCATTTTATTTTTGTGCTAAACCTCTGTAAAGGGTTTTAACAGCCATAGCAGCAGAAGAAGAAAGAAAGAAGAAAAATTCACAATTTGTTTGATTAATAATCTCATTTTTTTGGTTAGCAATCTTTTAATTTTAGAAAAATGCCTTCAAAGAAGAAGAATCAGAAGTCAGCATCAAGGCTTTCACAGTCAGAACTTAGTGATACTTCATCAGTTTTGACTTCATCAGATGTGGAATTTACTGTAGGGGAGCTTAAGTGTTGTCTTGAAGAAGCTTCGAGAAAGTTCCCGTCTTTGATTTCTGAAACAGATTTTATTGGTCGAATATCAGAAGATGCTGTGGAGACTGTGGATACCAAAGGCTGTAAAATTTGGCTTTCGGAATCTTCCATGCTTGCTTCTTCTATTTCTCCTGGCTCCATTGTATCGGTAAATTTGTTTTTTTCTTTCATCTCTGTAGTTGCAAGTCAAAAAAATCCGATTTTTGTATTTCTATATGTATGTGTTATTTGCTAGCAGAGGCGGAGCCAAGTGTATCAATATATTAAGGAAGTCAAGGGGGTAAATATATAATACTTCCTCTGTCCCAATTTAAGTGTCTTTAGTTTGACTGGGTACAAAGTTTAATTTGTATAGTTCTTTAAATTTTGTGGTCTTGAATTTGCCATGAAGCATGTTGGAACATAAAAGAGAATATTCTTACATAGCTATATAGTGTAGTTTCCTGGTGAAGGGGTGGCGCTGCCACTGTTTACTAGATGCTTATTAGGGGTTGCTGTGGTTGTTATGACTTAAACATACATTAAATTATATCTGTGTGTGTGTGTGTTTGCTGTTTATTGTAGGTATTTCAGGGGTTTGATGTGGTTCTAATGGAAAAATTGTAGCTTTGTGTGTGTGTGTTTTTGCTGTTTATTATAGGTATTTCAGGGGTTTGATGTGGTTCTAATGGAAAAAATAATAGCTATTGTGTGTGTGTTTTTTGCTGTTTATTGTAGGTGTTTTAGGGGTTTGATGTGGTTCTAATGGAAAAAATTATAGTTGTGTGTGTGTGTGTGTGGTGGTTGTGCATATTATATGTAATACAAACACACACGCACACACACACATATATATCTGTGTGTGTGTGTGTTGGATTTTCTTTAGTCTCTTTTGAACATTGAGAATATTGTTTGCTTTTTTCTCCTTTACTTTTGATTTACATCGAGTTGTTCTCTTTTCTCTTTGATCAGTTGATGTATGAATTTAATGTACAAAATTACATGTGTGTCTTGCTAACTGCATCCTTAATGTGAGATGAATTCTGCTTGTGCTTGAATTTAGTTAATAAACATAAGTTGTAACTAATTTATGTTTATATTTTTTTATTCAATTATGACTTGAGCTCGAATTAGAATTTAAGATGAGCCTCTTTCAACTAAAGAATATATTCATGACAATCATTAAAAAGAGCTGCTTTTAATTTCTCTTTCACGTCTGCTAAAGAAATTGTCCTATTGTGAAGATAATATTTGTCTTTCTTCCAGATAGATTTTGAATAAGGGAAAAAGGAGCTCGTAAAAAATCATACAATGTATTACTTATGAAAGTGTTTGAAATCTTTTTAGCTGGTTTTTGATTTGGGAAGGGGGTGTTTTCTGATGCAATGTGCTTTCTCAGGCTTTACACATATGCAACATAAGCTATAGTATGTAATTCCGCATATACCATTGCTTCCTTATCAATTTTCAATCTTCCTTGAAGTTAAACATTTATTGGTGTCAAACTTTGATCTTATGTTACTTTTTAATGCTAACAGGTATCCCTTGCTTCTTTGAAGAAATATGAAAGTAACTTCCCTCTTAGCTCATTAGCAGATGAGTGTACAAGGCATTTTGGGCTTGATTGTACAGAAAATGTGGATCATGAAGCAGGAAATTTCTTTGCTCTTGCGTCTGTTTTCCCATCTTGTAAGGTTTGGATGCAAATATTTGTTTTGTTTTTCCTTTTCGGCTGTTCCTCTGCTGTCCAATTCCAGTGACTTAATTTTGTCAAATAAGCATATAAAGCTGGAAATTGCTTTAAATGTTTTTTTTTTTTTTGATAATCTAAAAACTTTTCTTACAAGTTATGAAATTTGTTATTACTGGCGCTGATGTTGGCTTATTATCAATTTTGAAGAGAGGTGTTGTTGTATTCTTACCAGACGGTAGAATTTTGCATTGACTTGACATTCATCTCTTTGCAGGTTTTAAAAAATGGAGCACGATTATCTTCAAGCCTCTCATGGAGTATGGGTTATCCTGCTTCGGGTAGGATTATTTTTGTTCACCCTATTCGTGATCATACCATAAGGAGTATTGCACGTGGAAGCAACCAATCGTCCAATGGTAAAGTTAGTTCCCTTTTGGTTAGTAACTGTGAGGAGCTATCTTTGTTGCTGGTATCTCGTAATGGACTACCACCGTTGAACAGCTTCGTATCCTCTCAATATTCAATAACTGAAACAAGAAATGGTCGAGGTGAGACTATGGCAGGTTCATCTCCTCGGACTCCATTACACTCTCGTTCTAGACTTAATTCTCCTAGCACCAGGGAGTTCAATACACCCAAGGATCAAGAGTCAGTGTCGATCTCTTCTGATGCCGGTGACCCAACTAGTGAAATATTCAACATAAGAGAAGTTTTGGTGAATGACCAATCAAAAAAACTTATACAAACCTGTACAGCTTCGTGGTTGTGTTCTCGCATTTTACTATCTGGAAATCTTGTCATTGTCCCACTGCTTTCAAGGCTGTGTTTTTTCCAGGTTACAGGTGCTTCTTCTCCACAAAGTTTCGGGGACTATGGTAATGTTGCTTTCTCTGTAGATCACAAAACAAAAGTAGTTCTACATTTACCCCAGGACACTGAAGTGGGAACTCCAATAACAAGCTTATCACCATCAGACCTTGAACTTAGAAATATGAACAATAAGGATGGAGTTGACTACGCAAAATTGGGTGGTCTTTCTGAAGAATTTGCAGTTCTAATGGACATAATAATATCGTCGGCTGTGAAGGGTACAATGGCTAGGTACACTCTTTTTCTAATGTAAATTTCAGTTTTTCTCTAAAAGCATATAACTTTTGTTACTATGGCAAAATTATCTTTAGAAATATAGTGATCTGCTTGCTTTCTTGGTATGAAAAGTTGGTTATGTAGGCTTACAATCCTTTCTAGGTTGTTCCAATCGGGCCAAATAATGGATTAGCCTATTTTAGAAGTTCGTTCGATCTTAATTTCCTCTCAACCACCTTGCTCCACTGCTCCTTTCTCCTGCTATAATGCCATATGGAGTATGAACTTATGTATATGCAATTTTTCCTTTAAAAAATGATTAAATTCTTAACGCTTGATATCGTTACTGTCAGATTTACCTTTGTTGCAGCACATTGTTAATAGCATTAATATATTTTCACAACTCCTGCCAGAATTTTATTAAGGACCTTTCCCTTTTCCTTTATTGGGTCAGGAGTAGCTTGGTCCCTAGGATATTCATTGGAATTTCTGAAGGCAAATGTATATGTCTTATTCAGGAAATCAGCTTTTACTTTCTGGGGATGTTGTTGTCTGTTTTGCACTGCTAATGAGCTGCCTATTACACCAATGTAGTAAAATCAGTCAATGTAGAAAATGTCTACTTTCTGTATCATATGTTAATGTTCAGTTGTCAATATTTCAGCATGGGTTTACGACCTACAAAGGGAGTACTTCTTCATGGGCCACCTGGGACTGGAAAGACTGCTTTGGCACGATTATGTGCCCATAAAGCTGGTGTAAACCTATTCTCTGTCAATGGGCCTGAAGTAATTAGTCAATATTATGGTGAAAGTGAACGAGCATTGAACGAGGTGTTTGATTCAGCGAGTCAAGCAGCTCCTGCCGTGGTTTGCTTCCTCACTTTTTAATCCAGTTTAGATATCTTCTGTTTTAGAAATAAACTTGCTTGTGTCAGGTCACGGTTGCTGCAATATATAGGCTTTCTAATTTCAAATGTCAATTAATTAAGTTTTAATGACCCAGAGCCTTTTTTCATTGTAGGTCTTCATTGATGAGTTGGACGCCATTGCGCCTGCTCGTAAAGATGCAGGTGAAGAGCTTTCTCAAAGAATGGTAGCTACATTGTTAAACTTGATGGATGGAATAAGAAGAGCTGATGGTGTGCTTGTTATTGCTGCAACCAATCGACCTGACAGTGTTGAACCAGCTCTTAGACGACCTGGAAGACTTGACAGGGAAATTGAAATAGGTCACTACAGAATCCTATCACTTTTTGTTATCAGACTTCATATAACAACAAATGACTTGGATATCTACTGCAAATTACTGGACGCTCATACAATAATTCAATATTTCTCAGGGTTTATCATTACTGCTGTTACTCTTCATATTCTTGTTGTGAGTTAACTGAACGTAGAGTCATCATGAGATCTTTGACTTATGCCATGTGCTTGAAAGTTGAAATCAACTCCCCCTCCCCCCCCCCCCCCACCCCCCTCTTTTCTTTTTTATATATATAGTGCTTTTGATGTGATATGTGAACCTTTCTCATTTCATGGAAAAATATGTTTAGGCGTACCATCTGCCAGACAACGGTTTGAAATACTACAGACATTGCTTGGTGAAATGGAACATGCTCTTTTGGACAAGGATGTTCACGACCTTGCAACAGCTACACATGGTTTCGTGGGCGCTGACCTAGCTGCTTTGTGCAATGAAGCGGCTTTGAATTGTCTTCGTGAACATGTCGAGTCAAAAACATGCTTTGGAAATACTCAATATAAACCTTCAATGCCAACATATGATGCATGCCTTGGCAGGAATGGTACCCATTGCTTACAAGACAATGAAGACCTTTCTTCTAACGGTGATTTCGAGGGGGCATCTTCATCTATTTCAGAAGCATGTATTTCATCAGATATTCCAAGAAACTTCACTCGCGTGGCACAAACAGACACCCTTAGGATCACTTTTAAAGATTTTGAAAGGGCTAGAATGAAAATAAGGCCAAGTGCCATGAGAGAGGTATATTTTACCTTGTTAATAGTTTTTTTGTTGTTAAACATTGTTGGAAATTTAAAGTCGGTGATATCTAATATTGATTTGCTGGTCACATTCAGATATTTGTATGATAACAAGTTTCAGAGCGGGCTATTTCTTTTATGGTGTTTGATCATCATGCTTGTAGTTTTGGGATTGACCTTCATCAAATTGCATTGTTGAGTCATTTTTTGTAACGGATCAAGTTTTTAACATGCCTTTGACTGATCTAGTGCAGCTGGTTATGATCTAAGGTTGATCATGGATGCTTATATTTGTGCTTTATTTTTCATTTGAAGTTCCCAGTACCTGTTGTTTCAACTGAGTTGCATAAGGACCATATGTAGACATCTGGAATTGCAGTCTGTACTGAACTGAAATATCTCTTCTTAATATCAGGTTATACTTGAGGTTCCAAAGGTAAACTGGGATGATGTCGGAGGGCAGAGGGAGGTTAAGATGCAACTTATAGAAGCTGTTGAATGGCCTCAAAAACACCAGGAGGCTTTCAACCGCATTGGCACTCGTCCTCCTACTGGAGTTTTGATGTTTGGTCCTCCAGGATGCAGCAAAACATTGTTAGCTCGTGCAGTTGCTTCTGAAGCAGGGTTGAACTTTCTTGCGGTGAAGGGCCCTGAGCTTTACAGCAAATGGGTGGGTGAATCAGAAAAAGCTGTTAGGTCACTATTTGCAAAGGCTAGAGCGAATTCTCCTTCAATTATATTTTTTGATGAAATAGATGGCCTTGCTGTTGTACGTGGCAAAGAAAGTGATGGGATTTCTGTGTCAGATCGGGTCATGAGTCAACTTCTTATTGAATTAGATGGTGAGTGTTCCACACTTAAAAGGACTTCTCAGCTTTTCTACATTTGAAGTCTATTCAAGAACATTAGTGGTCATTATACTCCAATCTTGTTTGTCTTAGGTAAGTAAGTTTAGTTCGTGGCCATTTGACTAAGCATATTCTTGTCATGAAACCCGATGACTGTGCTGTCAAGCTCCACTGCAAAATTTAAAGGGATACAAAATTATGTTTTTCATGGGGTCAGGAAGAAACTTCTAAGATAAATGAATCAAGAACATCATATACTGAACTCCCTACGTTTTTCATGGGTCTGGAAAGATCTTCTAAATTTGATTAGTCAAGAACAATGCCAAATACTAGGCACTGCCTCCCTTCTTGTGATACCATCTTTCTCCATATGCTGCTGTAGTTTTGATGTTAAAAGAAACGGGTATGTTTTGTGTTAGGTATAAACTACCTCTTTAGGGTGGTGAGTTTCAGCAGGGTTGAATCCAAAGTAACATTAAGTGCAACTATCACACATTGGTATGTATTCGAGATGCAAACATTCAGTTTTTAGAAGGCTTTTATTGATTTTTAAAGGCAGGTCCTCATTATGTAACTACACAAAAGTCATACAATTCAACATGGGTATAACAATGCAAAAGAGAGTGTACAACATAGTTTTTAAGTCTTTTTGATCAGTGAGTGAGTTCCAGTCTTTATTCATGTCAGAAGCAGGTACTTACGGATGTCTTGTTAATAACTGGAGGAATGATGTAGTGCAGACTACAAGAGTGATTTGGTTGTAGAGTGATATTGCTGTCTAGAGGTGTAGTTTCTTGAACTTTTTGTTGTTTGAAATCAATCCTAAAGGAACAGAACATGAGATGCTTATCTCCACATTGAATCTGAGACACTAATCTGTATACCTAGTGTAAGCTACGACACTAGGTATAAAAAGCCAATTTTTTTTTAAGCTAATCTGTATAATATCTAGATATGCGGGAATATAAAGCAGTGACATGCTTAAGCATTCTTGCTTGACAATCGCTGATGTATGTTTGGTGTTAAGGTGAAGTGCCCCCCCACCCA
>NC_028646.1:76814784-76887586 GCF_001406875.1 Solanum pennellii | reverse complement strand
CACCCACCCCCACCCCCTTTTGTTGTGCTTCTACATGATTTATATATACATTGCCAGGATCACAATCCTGGAAATTTGAATTTTAAAAAACTCTTAAGACACTACAGGGTAGCTTGGTGAAGGGAAAGGTAATGACATCTCATTATGTGGTTTCCTTTTACTTGACTGAAGATTGTGAGTTCTTTAATAAAATGCCTGGGACTACCCGTAGTCTATGGCTTATTTTAATTTGTTGAACTAGGGTCCTAACGTGGCAAAGCAGTTCAAAATTGTCTCAGTTTTGTTATGTATGAGGAACCTCTTGATTGTCAAAGTTTCTTATTGGCTTAAGCTGTAATTTTACAATTTTTTTGGTTAAAGGTTTACATCAGAGAGTTAATGTCACTGTTATTGCTGCAACAAATCGTCCAGACAAGATTGACCCTGCTCTTCTAAGACCAGGTGCAATCCGCTATTCCTCCTTTCATGTTGCCTTGGTGGCTGCTGCTACCTATTCCTTGCATAAAATCTGCTAGAGCTACTATAAGATAGTGCTATTTTTGTTAGGACGTTTTGATAGATTGCTGTACGTTGGACCTCCAGATGAAAAAGACAGGGAGGCAATATTCCATATACATTTGAAGAAGATGCCATGCAGTTCTGACATATGCGTTGAAGAGCTAGCTCGGCTAACCAGTGGCTGTACTGGTGCTGACATATCGCTGATATGTCGTGAAGCTGCTATTGCAGCTATTGAAGTAAATTCAATCTTCAATTTAGCTGTGTATTTATACATCTCTCCACCCCTAACCCCTCCCCTCTTCCTGTGTATGCATATAATTCTTTGTCCTAACCTTCTTGGTATCAGGAAAGCCTTGATGCATCTGAAATAACAATGGAACATCTGAAGGCCGCCATTAGGCAAGTGCCTCCATCTGAAGTGCATTCGTACCAGGAGTTATCAAATAGGTTTCAGAGGCTTGTGCACTCAGATCCTGTGAAAGATGATTAGTGTCATCAATGGAACATTAGAGTTAATGGCTTTTGGCGCAGGAGGTAAATCTATCTATATAAGTATACTATAAAGTTCTTATGAGGCTTTAGTACCTTTTTATTTCTTGGTGGAAGAGATGATATAAAAAGCTGCTACGTAATTCAAGAAAAGCTATAAAACATTCAAGAAAAGCTATAAAACATTGATAAAAAGATATTTTAACGGATATGCTTATGTATGTACGCAATTTATAGTTCAGTAACATTCTTAAATTCAGGATACGGATATTGATAAAAAGATATTTTAACGGATATGCTTGTGTATGTACGCAATATATAGTTCAGTAACATTCTTATCATACAAAATCACTGCTTATAGCTAGCACAAATAGACGCAGAAGACATTTGTCGGTTTGAAATCATTCTTCGAATCAAGGGCTGTTTTTTAAGCTTTACTAAATTTGCTTTTACTGCTTTTGTAGTGTTATCTCATAGTATGAGTTCCGTGTCTAGGAGATTCATGTATCTTTACACACAAGTAATCATGAACATAAACTTTTCACTCTTAAAGCATGATTTTGATCAATTGTGGTGTTTGTTTGATTACTGCTATCAGGTTAAACATTGAAGTCTTCTTTGCACAAATGGACGTTGTTGCCATAATTTACACATCTTCCATGTTAATTCCAGAAATCTACTACAAAAACATATATGCAGTAGATCTCACACACACTAATTATTTAAGATGCATCATGAGGAAGTCTATTCCATATAGTAAGAGCTAGTACTTCTCATGGAAGCTTTCATCAGCAGGGCCAGAATGAGTGTTTCTACTGGTTAATGTCAACTATTTGATTCCATCAATGAACCGAGTAACAGCTATTCAGTGGAGTAATGTTCTTATTCTGATCCTTCGACGAGTTGTTTTCAATCACATGAAATGCTTAGTTATGATGGTGATATTAAGAAGATATCAAGGTAGCTCCAGTATGGATACTTCTGGTGTTAAACTGAAGATTGCACTCTATGGATTGATTATGTGTTAAAAGAAGTACATGGTATTTTGTGTATTATGCATAAACATAAACTATATAGAACTATAGTAGGTATACATCATCTTTCTGATTGAATACAACCTTTGACATCCTCTTATGTGTATACCAAATCATTGGTGAGTACTTTCTTTAATGAATTGTTTTGGATCGAGAGTTTATCGGAAACAATCTCTCTGTAGCGGTCGGATATAAAACTATGCATCAATCATGTTTTTATCTTCTTTATATAGATATTATAACACACTCAATATGCAATAGAGCATATTATAAACTTCAAATGGGGTCACCTGTCCACTTTCCTTTTCTTTCATTGGACTTCATCTTCTTCTTCTCTCTCCTTTCCCTTTTAATATTAATTTATATTTGGGAAAGTGTTTCTCTCTTTCCATTTGATAATTTTTTTTAATTTCCTCTATCCAATCATAATGTGTGTACAACCTCATCTAATGTTTCTATGACAATGTACCAAATACTATTTTTTCTAAAAGAGAATCTTTGTGACCTTTGACTTAGAGCTGTAAATGCACCTTTCCATAGCCACCTCATCAAATTTCATTGGTGTCACAAGCATTATAAAGTTGTTATCAGATAAAATGATAACTTAAAAAACAAAACTCTGAAGATTAATTAGTACTTAACTAAATAGTATTAATGTTAATTATCTTATCATATATAAGTAAGTGAGTTAACACAAATTATGTTATCATAAGTTTGGTTAAAACACTGTTGTGAGTGTATAATTTATCATTTTTCCATCACATAACCCCCAACTCTACTAACTAGCCTATGAGCTTATGACCCCACCTAGCTTCACATCCACATGGCTCCTAATAAAACTCCATAAAAAATCTTAAGAAAAAGCATCTTTAACAGTAACATAATATAAAGACAAAAAGGAGTAAAAACACACCTCAATTTTGGTGAATCTATCAGTTACACACATTTTCGTTGAACTATTTAAAATCGAAATTATTAAATTGACATAGTTAAAAAGATTTTCTTAAAAAAATAACATCTTTTTTTTTTTTGGTTTCTTTATTATATTTTTTAGTTGACATTTTTTATACCATGAATATATTTCCTTTTTTGTCTTCTTATTTTTCCTTTTTAATTTCTCACCACAATATCATTATCGATGCTCAAATTTAAAATCTTACTTTATAACATTACACCAAAAAATCAAGGTTATTAGTAACTTTGTTTTAACATATTCCATTCATTTCTTTGTTGATCTTCCTCCTCGCTTAAATTCAAGTATGTTTCGATTATGAAAAACTAAAAATAAAAAAGGAAATAATTATAAAAAAGAAAAAGAAAAAAAAAACATATATACACATGGCGGCGAGTTAATAATATTTCATACCAATTTTTATTTTAAGATGGATATTTATTCTATTTAAAAATAATTTTTGAAAGATTATAAGACTTTCACAGAGAAAAGATATATAACTAATAATTTCCCCATAATTGTAAATATGTTTTTGTGCCTTTTTTTCCTCTAATAAAAAGCTGAAAAAAGAAAGAAGATCCACCTCGAACACCCCTCCACAAAACTCTTCCTCCCTTCTCCCCACTATCCATAAAATTGGAAAAAAAAAAAAAAATCATTTTCTCCCTCTTACCTTCAATACCCAGAAATCAAGATTCTTCAGTAAGAGGGAGTTGGGTGATAAAGACAAACACCCATCTCAAAAAAAATCTCATCTTTCAATTTGTACACTTGTCTTTTTCCAACCCCATATCTTGTTTATCACCTGGTTTGTTTAGATTCTTTTGTCAATCTTTTAAGTTGAGATAAAAAGGAGAGATCTTTTTTATCTTTTTTTGTTTGTTTTTCTTTCCTTTTTGATGGTTTAAGTTTTAGTTTTTTTTTTATTAGTTCTAAGTAGTAATCCAAGTGGTAACTTGTTATGATTCAGGTTCATCTGTTAACCAAGTTGGAGTTGGAGTCATAAAGATTAGATCTTGGTGGGGTTTTAAGGAAGATGAGGATCGGGGGATTTTAGTAGCTTAGTTGGTTGGCTTAAAAGGGTTTGATTCAACAGGTTCCTTAACCCCCAAATAAGGAAGGATGAGGGAAGAAGATTCAAATTGGTTTGCTAAGTGGGAAGAAGAATTGCCTAAACCAGAAGAGTTAATGCCTTTATCTCAAACCCTTATAACACCGGATCTTGCGATAGCTTTTGATATTCCAAACCCCACAAGCCCAAATCCTCAGAGCAAACAGCAGCAGACTCCTCATGTTCAATCTTCTCAGCCAAATTCATCAGCTGAATTTGAGTCTACTGAGCTGAATGGGGGAGGAGGTGGAGATGAACCAGCTAGGACATTGAAAAGGCCACGTCTTGTGTGGACACCACAGCTACATAAGAGGTTTGTGGATGCAGTTGCTCATTTGGGGATCAAGAATGCTGTCCCTAAGACTATAATGCAACTGATGAGTGTAGATGGATTAACACGCGAAAATGTTGCGAGTCATTTGCAAAAGTATAGGCTTTATTTGAAACGTATGCAAGGTCTTTCGAACAGTGGAAGTGGTGGGAGTAATGCTCAGTCTTTATCAGGGGCAGGTGTTGATCCAGCAATGGATAATTTGTTTGCTAGTTCACCTGTTCCAGCACATTTTCTACATCCAGGGAGAGGTAATTCCGACCATTTCATGCCGTTTGTGCCAGTGACACCGATGCCGCATCACCATCATATGGGAGTGGTTGTTGGACACCATCCACAAGTTCAACAGCAGTATAGGCAATTTGGGTCTCCAGCGAATGGACATTTTGAGCATCCTTTTCTGTCTAGGCAATCACAGCAGCAGGTTCAGAGGATGGGGACATCAGTGCATAATGGTAGTCCTGTGGTGTCATCTTATGTGGAGGATGTGGATTCAGCCACCGCCGTCAATGGGAGGAAGGTCCTTACACTGTTTCCAACAGGGGAAGATTGATATCAGGGTAACTGTTGATTTTTAGCCTTTTATAAATCCTGTTAATTTGACTTCTATGTATTCTAGAATTTGAGTTAAATAACATTTGCGCTTTGTGTTAGTACCCTTTATTGGATTAATGATGCTTTAGTGTTAATATCTATATAGAGTTGTCGATATGGTCTTCAACTCTTAATGGAACTGTGAATCCCCTTTTATAAGAATTTGGATTTAGTGTCGGTCCTGAAACTGTTCAGTTAGATGAATTCTACTATTGTAATTACGTTGTGATGAGTTTGACTTGTTTAATTGTCCCTTACGTTTACATTTGCCACGCTGGAACACCGAAGTATATTTGTCACTGTTGGTTTGGGGAGAATTGAGTTTATTTTCCCCCCTCTGAAATGCCAAAATAAGACTTCCTTGCTACTCGTACTAGTAAACTCGTCAAGTGCACGTGCCTTGTGAAGTTTGTTTTTAATGGTTTACTATATGTTGAAGGACTTCTCTTATATGGTATTAGCTCCTTCCCATCTGTTTTTCCTTCTGCATTGAAAACTTTACCTTCTCTTGTTTTCTCCGTTGTTCGTGTTTATCTGAATCCTCATTCCTTTTTCTAACTGGGATGGAAGTTCATCCTCACAATAAGAGGTTGATTAATTCTATTAAATGACAACTATTACAACAACAAGAACGACATATCCAGTATAGTCCGACAAGTGGGGTAGAGAGGTTGTTTCCAATAGACGCTCGGCTCAAGAAATCGTTTCACTAAAATCAATCGCAAGTCAATCTACTAAATGAGTACTTCAGTGGCTAGAACCACAAAAGAATTATGTATGCAACCATGCATGAATTGTATTTCTTTGCCTCTTTAAACATACTTGGCCTATTGGACTTCCTCATCTGAGATAGAGAAAGAAGGATCGATAGGAAACCTTTATTCTACTTGATTAACTAGTTGAGTGTCATTGCTATTACTTTGTTCCTGCTCTTTGTTATACTGATCTGAGGAAATTCATCATTTGTGTGTGATTTCTTTTCTTTTTAAAAATAAAAAATTGAAGTATTCCTCACTGGCCATGTGTGGTTCTGGCTGTATTTTAGTTTACTATAATATCTGTTCAGACTTTCAAGATAACTAAATCTAGATTAAATTTTATAATTATATGCAAATTGCAAATAGTTCAATAACCTTCCAACTTTCAGTGAAGTTCTTTCTTGGACTCGGTAACTGTCCCTTCCATTTTTATTTGCTATGCTGAGGTGTGTTTTTAGGGAGAATGAGCTTGAAGTAGCAGTAGTAAACCGTCAAGTGCACAAGCCTTGTAAACGTCTGGTTTTGAATGGTTTACAATATGCCAACACTTTTTTCTTATATTGTATTAGCCCCTAGAGAACCTCATTCACTGCCTCTTGCTGTTTCCATCGTTTGTGTTTTGTCAAAATCCTTGCTCCTGATCTTTACTCTGGAAGTGGGATGGAGGTTCATCCTCCACATCAACAGATTTTCTCTGCTAATATTCGTTCTATTGAATGTCTCCAGCACTAAAATCATATGTGAATCAACTTCTAAATAAGTACCATGGATTTTTCTTTGTATCACAAAGAGAAATGTAAACTTTCTGGCTATGTATTAATAACTTCCCCTCTTAACACATATTTTCCTTTGTGGACTTGCTCATTACTATTACTTTGTTCCTCTTATTTGTTGCTATGTTGCTCGAACTCTTTAAAAAAAAATGGCAACAGTTGCATGTTGGATCCTCCGACACAACTGTGGCAGCATTTTTTTTTTTGGAGAGAACATAGATTTGTTGTACTGATATGAGCAAATTCATTTGTTGGTAGTATAGAATGATGGTGGGGACTAATAGCATTCCTTGTTCTTTCCTCTTATGAAATTTTTTTGAAGTATTTTCAGAATGGTCCTAGCTGTATATCTACAGTTTACATTATAATTTGGATTGGGATTAATCCTAAAATTCTGTTCAACATTGTTAAGTGTTTGCCAACTCAAATTTTGTCATACATTAATATCTAGTCACTATCATTCAGTATAATGCCAAAAAAATATTTTGAAGATGCTCTCTCTCTCTCTCTTTTGTAGTTTATAGAAGTTATCTTTTGAATTAAACATAACAGTCATATTTGTTGGGCTTTATTGAGTAATATATGTAATTATTTTTCTGCTTGAGATATTAGGAAAAAGTGGTGTGGATCCTATGAATATAATTGACTAGGTAATAACAGTTGGTCATACAAAATTATGAGTCAAAAAGTGAGAAAATCATTGCTTATTTTTTTGTGACCCTCTAAATGCTAAAAAATAAAATGTGACGTGAATCATGTATTGCTGATTATCCTAATTAATAATTTGGGCCAAATATAATCATATCTCCAAAAATTAATGAATTTACATGAGAAAATCCAAAGACCCCCTAAATATGTTAAATGAGACGGTATTGCGTAACATCCCTTTCTTTCACTGATATATATTTGCTTTAAATAGCGTTTAAATTTTAGGTCCAAAATCTAAATCACATGTTTTTCCAAACTGATCTGATCTTGTAAAAATTATATACAAATTGTCTTTCACATTATGTCCTCATCGTGCAAAATTGCTCCTTGATATGTGGAATTATTATAATGAAAGAAGAATCAAAGACTTGGCATGGATTTGCAAATCAAGCGAACACATGTATACTAACAAAATTGCATATTAATTTTCTTAATGCCAATGAACAACCATATATATATATATTTGATAGAATAGTCGAAGTCCATTTTTACTGCACCTTTACACTGTTGGTGTGTATAGGAGAATTATTTGAAATGGTGATTTACTATTTCCTTGTTCAAGACAGAGACAACTTTTGACATTCTCATTTCCCATTGACACAATAGCCATTCCATCTCAAGTGGTTTACCGAATCGGTCTGGCCAGTCGGGGAAGAGAGATAACTACTATTAGGTTAATGAATTGAGTATGAGAATGTAAAGACAGAATAATTAATAGTAAGGGAGTAATAATAGCAAATGCATATAGTAGTTCATATGAAGTCAGTACTTAATTCTTCCACTCGAACTGAGTTCCAAAAAATGAAAAGCAAAAGGGACTAATAATGCAGAGCACCAAGTTTAATAGAGAGAGTATTACATTTTTAACCTACACCAGGATAGAGCACTAAGAGAGAACAAAAATTACATTCAACATCAACTGTGGTTCTGGGAGTATCCAAAGCTTAGCGGTTGCTGACAGAAAGAAGGCTGCAACAAACAAAACAAGATAAAAGAGACTTGAGTTAAGTATCCGCACCACCAAAGTGTTTGAATATACACAACTATGACCATAGTTGATATATGCTTCCACTTCATTAAACAATTTTAACATGGTTACCACTCGGTGTGAATAAGTATTGACCCTTTACTAAAGAGATATCACACAAATTCTCAAAAAATTATAAATAGAACTTGATAAATAAAACAGAGATAAACAACAACATGAACAGATGGGCAGGCGTGCACCATCAACAGAGGGCTAATTTATGCAAATGCACCTTTTCAGGTCCCCATTTCTGAAAGTTGTTAAATATACCTAAGAAATTACCCTTTCGGATAACAATGGACTTGACCCTAATGTTCACTCATATTTTCTCAACCTTACAGACATACAAACCATAGACAATCATCTAACATTTGCAATGACTCACAGAATCTTGCATTGTGGTTTAGTTTTCCCATTTACTTTAGCTGAGGGTCTATCGGAAACAGCCCCTTCACCTTCATAAGGTAGGGGTAAAGCTGCAGAAGCTAGCTCTCCAGACCCCTACCTTCATAAGGTAGGATAAAGGCTTCAGACTCTACCTCTCCAGACCCCATTTGTTGGATAACGCTGGGTATGTTGTTGTTGGTCCAGTTTTCTCATAAGATTTTTCGGTTTGCTCAAAAAGGAATCACCAGTCTTGAGGTCTCCATCAGTTGGCAAACAAATAAAAAAAGGGTCACTTACTAAAATAATTGTCCCATTTTCGGACAACTAATAGCAATTGCTGCTGTAGTTGAGACTCAAAAAGGAGATCTCATACTAATATGCATACCCTGATAATATTTGCCAAGAAATATGGCAGTGGTTATTTCTCCTAATAGGTATATTCATTGGAATATAGTTGGTCAAAATGCAAAGCCAGGAAAAGAATACAAAATTGCAAGATTCTAATGTTTATTAGCATCTGCCAATAATACTAGGAGCTAATAGAACAAACAGACTAGCCACACTAGAACATATTATTATATGTAAAGACCAGCATTCCAAACATAGAGCTTAGGATAACTGCCAATTTATAGACGACATTATTAATGCCACGAAATAGGAAAGAGACCCTAGAGGAACGCTTCTATATGTGGCACTCAGTTTGTATGCAACATCTTAATTATGAAAAACATAAGATTGATTATTCCATTCACCTTAGCTTCCAAACCAGAGTTCTCATATATGCCAAAACACAAAATTATATAATTTGATACAAGTGAATCCTTTGGTGAGCTGTTGAAATATTATTTGGCCATAACTCGTTTTATGACCAAAAAAGGCTCCTAATAGAGTCATACAACAAAATTATCGGTGCTTCATAGAACAAGGCCCCAGATATATTTGAGTCATAATGATTGCCGATTCAACTCAAGAAAGAAAAATAATATCCAAGGGACATGAAGCTGATCAGTACCTGAAAGAAGGCATGCCTAACTTGATCATATGAATGTGCATAAATCATGCTCTGGGTTGGCCACTGCATGAATACTCCATCATTGAGGGTCTGATTGAATCCCATGGCATGGTATGGGCTAAGAACAGGGCTCCTGTAATTTGGTGAAGCTTGAGCACTGGGCAGCTGACTCATCTGAGGAAAAACAGCATCGTAATGTACATATGGAGGCTGAAACTTCTGCACATCAAAAGGTGCCACGCTAAAGCACTGACCAGATGGGACACTCTTAACATATCTGCATCAATTTGAAAGACAATTGTACCAACTTCAAACACTATCTGATGATATAAATTATCAGACATATATATCCTTGGTTTGAAATATAGAAGGTAACTGAGATGAAGCGTTGCAGAATATACAGATATATGAACAACTGGTTGCAAATGGCCAATAACTTACCTAACATAATTCCGATCATAATCAGGGTCACTCAGCTCTTTCTCCCTGTCCCTAAAGATGGCAACTCGGGAAGAAGTACCACCTTCTCTGTTGCTGATGCTTTTCTCCATATCCAAGAGTAACCTGTTTGAAGATTCATTCTCATCTATGTTGTTCTTGAGGTCAGAAGCAACACGAACCAAATTGTCTCTAGTCTCAGAGTTAATAGGACTATTAAAAATGCGTGCACGTGCCCTGTCATACTCCTCTTTTCTCTCTTCCACAGTTCTTACTTGACTGCGTTTTGCACCCAATTCACTATCTTTCGAAGAGGTGTTACTCGGCCTTGGTTGTATTACTATTTTCATCTTCTCGTATTTGTCACTGTCAGATTGTTTAGGTGGGACGTCCGATAAACGCACAGCAGGGTATTTGCTTTCAGGTTTTCTTGTCACCAGGATTTTGGCTCCCTGACCATCCACAACATTATCCTGAACCATAGTCTGCAAACCATAGTGTTGAGCAACACGGTGCGCAGCAAGACGAAGGTAGGAAGTCGGAAAATGTGGGAACTCAAACTGTTGCACGTCGGAACTTAGCAAGAACTTCTGAATGTCGAGTTCCATTCTTAGAACTGGCCAAACAGCAAGGAAAAATCAGACATAAATAATTCTGTCTATAGAGTAATTATTCTGTTGATAAAAGCACACAAATATCATACAATGAGCAAGTTGGTGCACAATAATCTAATGTAACACCTGCCAAAAGAAGAGCTCTGCACACAGACAAATAAATAGGAACTGATGTGAAATAACTAGTACTGGCACTAAAGATAAACTAAATAAACGTATCTCTAAATAAACAGAACAAATTTTCAGCAAAGCAATAAATCTTCAACTTCTATGCTAATTACCATTGTAATACTCTCACAGACATAATCACATCATACAGCTTTTTCTAGTACTATAACACTAAATCGATATGAAACATTCATGCTATCAGTCAAACAGGGAAGCAAATCAATGGCACATAAAACCCAAACGACAACTCTTAGGCAACATATATCACCATCCATAATAGTAAGTCCACATACAACAACATACCCAACTACCCAGTGTTGTGGTGTTTGTGGATCATAAAGACCTTACCCCTACCTTAGGAGGTATAGAGGCTGCTTCCATAGACCTCAGGTAACAAAAACATACAGAAACTAATCACCCATTCTACCAACAGGATATTTAGCTTATGTGCAACTAAATTCAACTTCTAAAACCCAACAAAATTACTAACACAGATATCAATTACACAGCATACACATAAACAAGCTCAAATGATTATCATCAGATTCAGATCTACAGCTACATCCATAATTCCCAACATACACAACAAACCCAGATCAGCAAAACCAAAAACAAACCCAATTCCACACAATTTTTAAAAAAAAAAAACGAAACCCCAAAACCTAACCCTAACAAATACGAAACACCCACAACTCAATTACATGAAATTCGTTCGAAAGGTGCACTTACTGGTAAGACGATGACGTGGGTTTTGAAGGGCTTCAACCAAGAAAGGATCCACCATTGACAAATAAGCAGAAGAACCCGAATCCATTGTTAAAAAGTAAAAAATAACTCCCTAAAAAAAGATATGTATGGAAGGATGGGTAATATATGTATCCAAAAATTGGAACACAAAAGGGTTTTTTGTCGCTCTCTCTTTGTTTTTTTCCTTCTTTTTTCTTCAACCCCAAAAGGGATATGAAGAAGAAGAAGAGATTTTCTTTGAAGAGCTCTCTCTTTCTCTATAGAGAAGAAAAAGAAGAGAGAAATTGAGAAGAGAAAACCCTTATTGGCTTCTTATCCCCCAACAAGAAGAAGAAGAAGAAGAAAAGGGTCTCATTGTATTCAATAGGGATTGGGTTTTGTCTTTTTTTTTCGACTCCTTTTGAAAAAAGAAAAAACAAAATTAAACATATTATGGAATATGAAAAGCCAATTTAGCTAAAAATATCTCTTTTGGTGTGAAAAAAAATTTAGACAAAAAGCTTCCTTTTTATTTGTAAAATTGCTATAAATAGAATATGGAGTTTAATAAGAGGTTTTGAGTTTAATTTCTAAATATGAAAAGTATTGTCGATAGAGAGGGGTGAAACTTTTGTAGTGAATATGTATTTTTTTTTGTTTGTAAGATTTGCTATAAATAAAATATATTAGTGTGATAAGAGGTTTTGAACTCGATTTATGTACATAAAACGTTCTGTCGATAAAGAGAGGTAGAAGTTTCGGGGTGATTCTTTTAGATTAGTTGAGTCGAATAATTTTAAAATTGGAAAAGGGCCTAAAATACCCTTAAAGTATTGGAAATGGTACAAATTACCATCCATCCACCTATTAGCTCCAAAATACCCTTCCTATCCACCTATTGGGTCCAAAATACCCTTGTCATCCACCTTTTGATTCAAAATTGACCAATTATTTAACGGTTTTATATTTAAATTATTTAAATATTTTTTAAAATACGTGGCGCTCAAATATTTGTTATAATTTAACTTATAAGTATAATTTATAAATTAATCCACTACCCACCCATTACTAATTAAATTTCTCTAAATTAATAAACCCGTCACATTATTAATGCAAGCTTCTGTCAATGGAGAATTTTTAAAAATTATAGAATTAAATTATCATACATTCAAGTGGCTAAATAAAAATCACCGATAAACTTAAAAGTCTGACTATGTTCATCTTAATTATTCTTACGTCTCAATTATGTGATGTTACTTCATAGGTAACTTTTTTTCAAAATAATATATTAAAGGTTTTAAAACAAATCATAAATATTTATAAAATTATATTTAAAAAAAGTGCATGGATTAATTCGGGATGTATTATTTCTTTACCTTTAATCATAAATTTCTAATTCAATTTTGAAAGAAAGTGTCCTCCTAAATAAGCGGCTCAACCTAAATTTAATTGGGGCTTCGATTCGGACTCGAATAATTTTGAATGTCATTTTCAGGAATCTATAATTTAATCGTGTTTTAGTAGTGTTTATGACGATTTTGATATTATAATTGAATTATTAATTGAGTGAGGTTTAGTTAGTAATGAGTGGGTAGTAGATTGGTTTATAAATTATGTTAATAAATTATAATTATAATTAATAGTTGAACGCCCAGAATTTAAAAAAATATTTAAAGAGTTTAATTTTAAAACAATTAAAAATTGGTCAATTTTGAACCCAAAAATGGATGACAAGGATATTTTGGAGCCAATAGGTGGATGAAAAGGGCATTTTGGAGCCAATAGGTGGATGAAGGATAATTTTATACCATTTTCAATACTTTAAGGGTATTTTAGGCCCTTGTCCGTTTTAAAATTTTGAGACATCAATCATTTTGATATAGAACGATAAAATGTCATAGTAAGCTTTATGTGATGCCCTTTTGCACAAAATGTTAAAATGAGTCAAACTTAATAGTATATTTTTGATGGAGCGGATTAATATTAGTCTGACTATAGTAGGTTTTGTATAGTGATTTACAGGGAGGGATTTTTCGACAACAAAAAAGCTTTTCTCTCCAACCAAGGTGATAGACCACCTTATGGAGCAAAAAGCCACGAAGGTTGACGATAAGAGTGTAAGACTTTATGCGAGAGGTAGAGCCCTTGCTCCGTTGTTGGCACTAAAAAAAAGGTTATTCAATCCACTAGTACAACTGAAGGTGTGCAGCCTTTTTTGAACGGAACAAGAAAGAGCTCATAACCACTGCTTGTGAATAACTCTCCTCAACATAAATCGCGCACCTACTCTTACTGGAAGTCTAGTCTATTTCAGGTCCAGTTTTGATCTCTAACTAAAATGAGGTGTGTAATGCATAGCTAAAAAAATGCCAAATGACTAAACAAATACCCGTTAACAAATCAAACCGCCACCAATAACTAAGATTGCTCGGGGTTGGATAATCTATCAAACGTTGATCATGTCATGTGGAGAATATAGGTTTGTTTAAAAAGAGATAGTCATCGATTCGTCATAGTCATTTCTTTTTTTTCTCTTTTCTATTGTGACAACTCTTGTTTACCGTCTGGGGAACCATATTATGTATTAAAATTAGTTATAACCAAATGAAAGAAGAAAAATGGGACAAGTTATGATACTTAGCGGATTAGCATATGTTTGAAACCAATAGAAGAAGAACAAATCAAAAATAGTTTGAGCTTGAATCCTGAGAATGAAAAAAAAAATCTTATCGAAAATATTGCCTCCGAAAATGGTTTATGCAATGCTCAAATCTGGATAGTATTGGAGACCATGCCATCTTCTAAGTTTCATTTTTTAAAATAATAAGTCAAATTGTATGTATCATGTGGTATTGATTTGTGTTATACTAACACAGGTTTCCAGCTAAAATCAGTATAAAAGAATTGGTAACCACACCATGTGGTTTGGTTGATCGATATTCTATTTAAGTTGTACTAGCTATGTGTTTAAAAACATAAGGAATGATATGTTTACTAATTTGTGAGGTTTCATATTTATGGAATTATGAATACTTAAGGTAGAGTATATTAAAAAATATAATGCATGTATTAGATGTGTGTATCGGTAGTATCTTGTTTGGTACATTTTTTTTTATGCCATTTATAACTAATGCAAGCATTAGTTATACGCTCTATTATGTATTAACTTGCATTACTAATATCAAGGAGTTCTAGGTATTAGTAATACATTGCATTTTAACACTTGCATTAGATTAAATAATTACAAAATTATCCTTTAAGCCTTTTCATTTTCTTTGTTGCAGTAAGTTTTTGTTTTTATTTTGATTTGCTTTTCGGTGTCTTTTAATTTTTTGGTGTCTTAATAGACTTTATGACCTCTTAAGTGTCTTTTTTTAAAAAAAAATAATAAAATAAAATCCAATTTCAATATAATTTAATCAAAGTTTTTACTATTATAACGATAAATTTGATTAAAATCATTAGTCAATTTTTCATAAAAATATTTTGACGCGGTAGTATAACTATTTAATATTATTTTTGAAAACAAAAAGAAGAAGAAGAAGAAGAAGAGGAGGATGTTGTTATAACAAAGAAATTTTTGATGTTTTTGCAAAGAACTTTATTGCAAAAAAAGATGTACAAATAAATAAAGTGCGAAAGGTATATTTGTACGTATATATGTTTTAATAAAAATTATGCAAGATTTGATATTTCTAATACATTAAATCAAATAATGTATAAGAAATAATGCTTGCATAACTTTGTTGCAAGTATTATTAATGCAAGCACTACTAATACACCTTATTTTACATTATTTTTATACACTGTCATACGATATGAAGTTAAAGAGAATATCGTTTTAACATCTTCATCAAAGTCATTTTCTAAAGTTTCAGTGAAGTTCTTCCACATAAGATTGAGATGATTTTCAAATATTAAATTAAGATGGAGTGTGGAAAAAATGATATACGACTTTTTTTTAATATCATAGAATTTTCTAAAATATCATAAAATTATTAGACAATAGTCATATAATTTTTATAAAAGCTTGCAAAAATCTTCTTATAGTTAGTTATATGTTGAACAATTTTAGAACCATCAAATTACCAAGTATAAATGAGTGGTTTTCTACTATGTTGTCAATTTATGTCTTTTTTCATTGACAAAGTTATTTTGTATATAAAAAGAAAAATTTCTCCGTTAATGATTTCTCACTTTATATTTTTCTTATGTTATTTTTTATAATAACAATCTAATTAAAAAACGCTATCATCCTTTAATTTTCTTTTCGTAAATATAAATTACTAATAAATCAAAAAAATTAAAGTAAAAATATCCCATTTTTGTGAAAGAGAAATAAGACGGTTGGGGAAGGAAAAAATATATTTTGAATAACTTTGGAAATGACAACAATTATGGAGATTTATTTAGAGTAATTATAATTTCTTATTCCTTAAATCAATTTTAAACACTTAATTCCCCACGTAAATATTGACAAATGTCCTATAAAATGCAGACCTTGACATATTTGAATTTTGATAGGGATAATGCACAGTATCCCTTAATCTATATCTAAAATTTCAGAAACATACTTATACTATACTAAGGTCTTATTACCTCCCTGAACTTATTTTATTAAAAAATTTTAACTCCTTTTCGACCTACGTGACACTAGCTTGAAAGGAAAAGTCAACCAGCGTTGACCCACAAAAATAATGTGACACTAGCTTGAAAGAAAAAGTCAACCAGCGTTGACCCACAAAAATAATGCCACGTAGGTCGAAAATGGGTTAAAATTTTTTAATAAAATAAGTTCAGGGAGGTAATAAGACCTTAGTATAGTATAAGTATGTTTCTGAAATTTTAGATATAGATTGAGGGGTATTTGTGCATTTTTCCTACTAGAAAACAATTTTTTCTATCATATTTTATAAAACATAAACTTTTCAAATCAATTTTTATATTTGATAAAATGTTAAATATGAAATTCTCAAATTAAATTTTTTTAAAATTTGAAATTTGAAAATTTATCTCATAAAATGAAATCACACCTACTATAAACGTTTTTCCTCTCATAATTTTTTGAATCACAAAAGAAAATTATATATTCTAACTCCTAAATATTTATCATCAATTGGCTCGAAGTCGAACATTAGACCGTCTTATGACTCATGCCTATTTTATCTTTTACAATACAAGTTATTTTATAATATAGGATGAGTATTGTTTGCTAAAATAAATAAGTAGAACTTAATAAAATTTAAAATTACTTATTTCTAACATTTCCTATTCTGAAATCAAATAAAAAAACTACCTTTTAATAACATACATTACTATAATATATACAAATATTATCTTTACTTTCAAACAAATACATATATTAACTTTTTTTATATTTTAGGGAGTATTATATAATTAATATATTATTTGAAGACAAAATTAGATACTCACATCCCTCAAAATTAGGATTGATTTATTATATGATTAATTAACTCTTTCACTCCAAATCAATTAATGTCTCTTAATTCTCCCTCCCGTATTTATCACTCAAATATATGTCATTCTTTCTGATTCAAGAATTTCACACGATAATTTCATTTCAACAACAGCTAATTTACTCTCTTCTTCTCAAGATATCATCATCATGGCCGACAGATTCTCCTGAACCCAAATATTATTCTGTATTGCTCATTTATAGCGAGATCAAATCAAAGTAACTATTATAGAAAAAAACTTTTAATTCAAAGTGGGTCTGGATTGTTTTTCATTTATAACGAGATCAAATCAAAGTAATTGTTACAGAGAAAACTTTCAATTCAGAGTGGTCTTGATTAATTTGTATTCGGATTAAATAAATTTTAGTTTTGATTATGTTATGCCACAACGCAAATTGTTACAAAGAAGTATTGTAGAGAGTCTTTGTTTGCCCATGTTCTTCTAAAGCTTTTTTTATTATTATTGTGACATAGGTGTGGTACTACTAATATTATTTTGATATAGCTTTTGAAACATGTGTATCTTAGAAGTAGTAATCTTAATTAAGATTTGAGTTGTACTTTTAGTAATGTGGTATCCACCATTAAATTTCGGATACATAATTTTCAACTACAAAATGAAATTAATGATATGACAGATACTCTACCGTCGTCATTTGCTCCTAACTTCACGTGTTTCACCTACATGTCATATTTCAATGCACATAATTAAATGTATATGCTTATTTTGTATTTGAGATACATATTTTTGAATATAATGTATGAAATGTGAATACACATGATTAGATTTGGAAGTAGATGTTCTATATATTTGATATACATATTTTTAGATATAACATATACAATTGATACTTTTAAACACCGTTGGCTAATGTGAAAACAGATTTTGTGAGGGATATTGATAGATGTTATATATGTTGTTCCAGAACTCATTAGTCTAATTGATAGTGAAACTGTTCGAGAATAATTGTGTTTTATTTCAAGTCATTTAAACACATTAGAAAGCAAATGAGATTAACACACAATTTGTCTTCATTTCTTCGATCAAAATCATTATAATACAAACACAATTGAAGACATTTACAATAGAATAGTCTATCAAAATTAGCCAATAGAGGTTAAAAGGAACAAATTATGGGTGGTTCAATGATTCAATATGAAAATGTTGTGCTTGAGGTACGTGAAGGAANTTAATACTAGATAAATATAACAAATACGTGAAATTATTGCTAGATACTTTGACACATAGGAATGTACTTGTATAACACTGGTGTATCTAAGTGTTTAGTTTAATTTTTTGAATACATCATATATTGATAATATATACATCAAATTAATGACTTTATTTTTTTAAGAGTAATAATTTGAAATTAATCAAATTACATTACCAAGATATACATGTTTTTTTATCTTATATTAATAATATTAATGAATTGGGAAAATTATGTGGTTAAGCAAACTTATACTATTTAATTACTCTCCATAGCTATGGTTTGCTATAATTACCACTCGCGACTAACATTATACATTAATTACGTGGGCTGACATCGAGTTTGTATAATTAGTCATATTTGTATATGTATAATTCGCCAGTTTATACAAATATATATGTATAATATAAATTTTTTTTAACCTATATACATATACAATTCAACTATCCCAACTCTTTGCCCTCTCTCGCTCACCTCTCTCCTCTCTCTCTCAATCTCGCTCTCCTCTCTCCTCCCTCTTTCAATCTCGCTCGTCTCTCTCCTACCTCTCCCAATATCGCTTGTCATTTATACAAATATATATGTATAATATACAATTATATACATATACTATTTACCTGTCTCCCACTCGCTGCCCCCCTATCGCTCGCCTCTCTCCTCCCTATCTCGATATCGCTCTCCCTCTATCTCCCAATCTCGATAGCCTCTCTCATCCCTCTCCCAATCTCTCTTGCCATATATACAATTACATATGTATAATATACAATTATCTAACCAATATACACATACAATTCACCTTTCTCCCACTCTTTTTCCCCTCTCTCTCGCCTCTCTCCTCTCTCTCCCAGTATCGCTCGCCTCTCTCCTCTAAATAACATGTAGCTACAAATTATAATTATCAAACTATAGCTATGGAGAGTAATTAATTATTTTTAAGTGGCTATATGCGAAAGTTTCCCTAATGAATTTACTATTTCAAAGAATAATGAAATTAATTTAATTATATATGTTTTTTGAAAATCTCGATTACTCTTCTCATTAAGGAAATCAGTTATCTTAGATTACATGTATCTTAGATTCAGACTTATGTATCTTAATCATAAATATGGTAGAGAAAATAATATTTGAAACTATTGAAAATCTTAATAATTAAGACGAGCTAGTGGAATTTATATGGTTTACCCAAAAGTTCTGAAATAAACCACATAAATTAATTTCGAAATTACTTTTTTCTCTCATTTCAAAATAAAATTTACCTAAAACGTTAGATTTATGGGCCTTTTCTTAAGAAATTTGCCAACACAAAAACTTATTAAATCATTCGTTTTGACCTTCTCGATTAACACGAATTTTATCATGAACATGACATATTTTTTGTAATCCTCATTGAAGTTTTTGTTCCACCATCGCATTAAGGGAATCTTTGAAATTTAATAGTCACTAGGTGTGTTAATGAAATATCGTGACATATTTAAGAGATTATTTGCGTAAATAAAAATTTTCTCAAAAAAAGAAATATCTTTTAATCACTTAATAATTTAATTTTATTAATAACAAATTAATTCAATATCTACGGGTAAATAACAATATGAGAATGTTTTTCACTTTTCATGCCTCATGAGTTTGTGAATAAAATGGACAAATTCATTCTAATTGCATATAATTCTGGCCAAAATTAGTTACACGTTGGCTAAGATTTAAAAGATATGAAAAACGACTATACAAGAACGTGGAAAACGAGTTAGAAAATACCATATATTAGTGGTACTACTTTTTTCTATTCAATTTAATTCACAAACACATAAAAATCTTACTCCCTGCATTTCGTAATAACTTAAGTTTTGAGGTGATTCATTTTAAAAAAAATTGGTGAAAAAAAAAAGTTAATAGTAAGGAGATATGAGAAATTTGATGTGGTAGAAATTAAAAGTGATATAGGTAAATCGAAAAATAAAAAGAAAATTATAAATAAATTAAAGAAGAAATCATTAAATTAGACATGATGTTATGAAACTATATAAATTTAGAAGAAGAAGAAAGTAGGGAGAAGAGAAAGACTTCTTATTTCTCTTGAAGTATATTCAGAATTCCGAGATCTTTCACAAATCTTATTTACAATGAAGGAAAACCCTTTATTTATAGGGAAAACCTTACTTGGTCCCCAAGTAGGATTCCTAACCATATCCTACAAGGACTCCACATAATTAGACATTCACTATAATACAAATTGTTTATAACACATGAGATAATTTCAGATGATTGAGAATATGATTTTAAATAAAATAAATAAATTATACAAGTTGAGAATAATAGAAAGAGTAGTAGGTATATGAGTGTTATCGCATTTTAAATGAGAGAGGTAAGAGCTAGCCTTCTTGTCCCTTTCTTTTATCTTTTTGTAATTTTATTTAGTTATCGTGTAGTTTCTTATTTTTAAATTGTATAATTTCGTTGTTTAGTATTTTGCTATTTTGTTGTTTTATTTTTTTTATAATGTTGCGTTGGTCACATTATTTTTGAGCAATTGATATCTATCAAAAATAATTTCTCTATCCTATAAAAATTGAAATAAAATTGATGTATATTCTAACATTCTCAAACTTCATTTATAAAATGACATGATGTATATTGCTGTTATTAAAGTACACGACTTAGTATAAGCAGAAATGATAAATTTAGAGCATATATGTCTTTCTTTCTAATGAATATGGACACGTGACACAATCTTATCCGTTGATCCGATATTTAATAAATGTCAGATTTATTGATAAGATTATAATACGTGTATGCTTGTTAGTATAAAATGTATACATGCTATAGTTTTTGAACGAGCGAGAGTATGACGAAGGATGTATGGATACTATCTACGATAATTTAGAGAGATATCTTTTTTCTTTTAAAATTACATAAAAATATTATAAATTGTCATAATTATTAAAATTTAAATATTTTTAAATTTTATATATTTTATATAAATTAAAATTAAAAAAAATAACATATATTGAGTCCGAGTTGACGAGGTAGAGTCCAAGAAAACTATGGACTTGGTCTTGTGTTTTGGGAAGTTGAAAAAAAAAGGAAAAGTTTTCTGTTTTGGACTTTAATACATCATATAATAATCCAAAATGCAAATTCAATTTTTTTAATAATTTTTTCCCTTAAATGAAAAGCAATCTAAAAGCGTGTAATCCATTCTTTCATTCTACTTAATATATATATAATAAATAAAAACTATATTGTATAACAAAATCTCACTTTCTTCTCTATTTCTACCCTTTCTCTCTCTCTAAATCTCTGATCAGATTGCCGGAAAATTCTAGATATGTCCGATCAACCGCCGCCGGTGGATGAGAATCTCACCGGGGAATTCGATGGTCTTGCAGTTCCACCGCTTGACCATACGTTTTTTGTCCAACATATCACCGAAGCAGATCAGGGGATCGGTGATGATTTCCCGATGGAATTTCGGAGTGTAGATTTCTCGATTGATGACGTTGATTTTGATGTATCATTCGATGATTTCTTCCCGAATCCTGTGGATGGAGATGCGTTTCAAAAACCTAATTGCTTGGCTGATTGTATCGGGTCGGAGCCGGGTCAGATGGACTTTGGTCAACATGGGAGTCAACTGATCGGGAGTTTTGACGATGCTTCTGGAATATTCAAGTCGACCTCGGGAGATTCTCTGGAGGAAGCTCCGGGTTCCAATTCGGTCCAGATGGACCCTAATTGCTTTGGTCAATCTGGAAGTCAATTGATTGGGAATTCTGTCGACTCTTCTACTAATGTCAAGTTGAAGTTAGAGGAAATGAGCGATATTTCTGGTAATCAGGCAACAGGAGGTGTGATGGTTATGGACACGTCATCGCCGGAGATTGGTCAGCGTTCCAGCAGCTCGAGACTTTCGAATGAAGTGTCGCCGTCGTTGCCCCAGATTTCTACTGATGTCTCCGGGTATTTGAATGTGCCATCTCCGGAGTCCAATGGATCCAACCATGATGTTTCTCGGGAGTCTAGCAATGACAAGAAAGGTTTGAGTGATGCAAAGGTTTTGAATTGTCATTCACCGGAGTCGCAGGGTTCTGGCAATTGCGGAGGGCTGAATTATCTGTCGGATTCGAACAAATCGGTACATTCTTCTCCCAATTTAGGAAGTAATTCAGTTAAAGGTGGAACTGTAGAACATAAATTTAAATTAGAGGGTGTCAGTGCTAATATAAGTAACTGTAGTAGCTCTTTATTGAAAAGGAAAAAAGGTGGTGAAGATTTGAATAACGCAAGTAAACATCAAAAATCCAGTATGTTTTCCCTTAGTGATAATGTTAATAATGATGAGGACGAAAAGAAGATGGCTAGACTAATTAGGAATAGGGAAAGTGCTCACTTGTCAAGACAAAGGAAGAAGCATTATGTTGAGGAATTAGAGGATAAAGTTAGAATAATGCATTCAACAATTCAAGACTTGAATGCTAAGATATCCTACGTAATGGCGGAAAATTTAACTCTTAAGACACAGCTTGGGGGTACTGGTGTACCTCCTCAAGTGCAGCCACCCCCTGGGATGTATCCCCATCCTTCTATGGTGTATCCATGGATGTCATATCCCCCACCTTATATGATGAAGCCACAAGGGTCACAAGTGCCATTGGTTCCTATTCCCAAGTTGAAACCACAGGCAGCAGCGCCTGCGCCAAAGAGTACCAAGAAAGGGGAGAAAAAGAAGAGTGAGGTAAAAACTAAAAAGGTTGCCAGTATTAGCTTACTTGGCGTGCTTTTCTTCATGCTGCTCTTTGGTGGGTTGGTTCCTTTACTGAATGTGAGATATGGAGGTACGAGGGAACCATTTTTGGGTGGATTTTCTGTTGGGAGTGGATTCTACGAGAAACATCATGGAAGAGTTTTGGTTGTGGATGGGCCAGTGAATGGGACTGGGTATTCTGGGAAGTACAGTGAAAAAGATTATAGCTCACATTGTGGCCGGGGCGACCACAGTGAAAGCAATCAGCAAAACACCTACAAGGCTGCAGATGAGTTTGTTCACATGGGCAATGGTAGTAACCCTCTAGCAGCCTCTTTGTATGTCCCGAGGAATGATAAACTTGTTAAGATTGACGGGAACCTGATTATTCAGTCTGTATTAGCAAGTGAGAAAGCCATGGCATCTCATGGAGGTTCTGATAAGAACAATAGAGAGACAGGCCTTGCAGTTCCTGGAGATTTAGCCCCTGCTATCCCCGGAAGCCATCCTCGCCTTTATCGAAGTTCTGCAGTGGGACAAAGGGCTCTTGGGACTGTAGAAAAGGAGAATGTGCAGTCAACTATGCAGCAGTGGTACCTTGAAGGTGTTGCCGGTAAGTACTGTAGCAATCTTGACTCACTCTATTAATTCTTATCTTTGTGATATGAGTGAGCGGTTTAAGGACTTTCCTATCATTTAACTCATGTTCTGCTTTTCGTTTTTTTTTTAAAGTTCAAATCTGTTATTCTTGATAGAAATGTATTCCTCTGGCTTTTACACCCTAATCAAATTTCGGCGAAATCAAGTTTGTTTATGAGTTGCTTCTCTTTCACATGTTTGCCTTGAGAATTAGACATTTTGAGTTTCTAGGTCCCTAAATTTTATGTCTGATCTCACTCTATCCTCTTCATAGTTAATGTTCTGAGAAATTTATTGTTTGGAGAAAGCCTTCTGCTTTCCAGTCTTTAATTCATTGTTTGTGTTCATTTCAACAGGACCTTTGATGAGTTCAGGCATGTGTACAGAAGTGTTCCAGTTTGATGTTCTATCATCTGCTCCAGGGGCCATAGTTCGTGCTACCAATGGTAGAAATATTTCTATGGAACAAAGGCAGAACGCCACACGCATCCACAGAAATAGAAGGATCCTCAATGGTCCTCCTGTTTCCCTTTCTAGACCCTCTCATAACTTTTCTGAAGAACAAAGTGGAACAACTGGAAAGCAAGAGAACTTCACCGGGAACAAGTCACTATCATCCATGGTAGTGTCTGTTTTGGTTGATCCAAGAGAGGCAGGTGATGCTGATGGTGATGGCATAATGGGTCCCAAGTCCCTTTCTCGGATATTTGTTGTTGTGCTGATCGACAGTGTCAAGTACGTCACTTACTCTTGTATGCTTCCATTTAAAGCAGCTGCTCCTCTGGTGACTACCTGAATATGGAGTGTGTGTAGCAGTAGCACCACTGATAAACAATTTTGTAGATAACATAAGATCTACTAGTAGTCCTCACTGCTCACATCTCTTCGTATTTCGATATGTAATAGTATTACCTTAAACAGATATCAGTAACTTAAAACTTATGGAGGGTGATGATCGTCTTTTTATGTGTAATATGTTATGTGTGTGCAATAATACATTATTGCTCCTTAATTATCGAAAAAATGAAACTGAACTCTCCTTCAAGTTATAATATATACATCATGAAAATAACAACCAAATCTTCTCAATACATTAGACATTACATAGCCATAATTATACTATATAAACTCGCGACTATTATTCATTGCTGAGTCTTTCCTTTCATTACGTCGATATCATTGCTGAGTCGCTGAGTCTTTCACTTCCATTACATCGATATAGATCGGCTCGTGAAATGGCCTTACTTACATCTTTCTTTCACCTTCACAGGCAAACCTCCTTTCATTCTTAGAGTCAAAGATAACACATATTCAGGGCACTTGCCATTCTCCAACTGAACATCAAATTCAAACATTTCTAACACAGAAGCTGCAATTGATTTCATCTGAATATAAGCCATGTCTTTTCCAAGACACATTCTTGGTCCAGCATGAAACACTGGAAATTTAAATGGACTTTCTTGTTTATAAACACCATTTTCGTCGAACCATCTTTCTGGTTTGTACTCACAACAATCTTTACCCCAAATATTCTCCATTCTTCCCATGCTATAAGTTTGATAACTTATAAACCAATCTTTACCAATAAAAGTCCCATCTGGTAAAATTTCATCTTTCAAACAACTCCTTGTATCAATTGGTACTGGTGGATATAACCTCATGGATTCTGAAATAGCTGCATGGAGATACTGCATTTCTCTTAACTCGTCGAAATTATAAGCCTCGCCAATCTTTTTCCCATTTCTTCCACGAATTTCAACTAATTCTTCTAATATCTTTTGTTCTATATCTTTCCTTGAAGACAATATCCAAAAGAACCAAGTTAGAGCTGATGATGTCGTGTCTCGACCAGCTAGGATGAAACTAATGACAATGTCCCTCAAGAATTTAGCTGAAACTTCATTACTATCTCCCATGAATCTTGATAACAGGTCTTCATCTTTCTTCTCATCGCGCTCTTCCATTCTTGAATTTATTATATTATCCGCGAATTCATGCACCACCTTAATCGATTTTTGTAGTTTTTTCTCTGAACCAATGTTCAAAATTTTCTTTATTTTGTAAAGGAAGGGAATTGCATACATGAATCTACCTGAACTTAGAGTTGTTGCAATATCAAAAGCTTGCATGAATTCACTTTCAGCTCCTCCTAAACAATTTGCATCCACATTGAATGCAAGCTTGATGATATTATCAAATGCAAATCTTTCTAAGATGTCTTGAATGTCAATAATTGTACCCCTTTTAGATGCTTCTTCAAGTATTGGAATCAATCGCGTATGAATCTCAACCTGTTATAATATAATTAAGTAAATAAAAGTATGTCGTGAGGTCGAATTAACAGAGTTCAACTACTAAGTTTTCTTTGTGTTTTCGTAACCTAATAAAATTATTATTTTTGGTTCACGACCTCTGATAAACTACTATTAGTATATATTACCTGTGCAGTTTCCATAACGAAATTCCTCAGAGATCTGGTGCTAAATTCATAGCTAGCAGATTTCCGTTGAGTTCTCCAACTTTCACCATCCACATTGAAAAGGCCATCGCCGAATAGATCTTGTAGCCGAGTATAGAATCGAAATCCTTTTGGAAAATTTTCAAAATTGGTTTTGAGCATGTGTTCAACGTTAAGTGGATTCGCCGTCATAATGCCGTGAACATTTACAGGGCGGTGGAAGACGGCGGTGTTGGTAGGGCAATTAGAGAGTACATCGGTCATCCAATCGTAAAAACGATGACGGTTATGGAGAAAACCCGGCAATGCTCCGACGAGTGGATAGATTTTGAAACCCTTTTTTTGGAGATTTTTGTTGAAATAGTAGGAGAAAAACAGAGAGATGAGGACAGTGAAGATAAGGGAGAAAAATTCCATGGTTGAGAATTTGGGAAAAGAAGACGAAAATGATATATATATATATATATATTTTTCTCTAGTGGGTCACTTCAATTATTTTTGGGTATCTGCTCAACATCTAATTAGTTTGAATTTTTTCTGTTTAATTAATAAATGCGTGATTAAACATTTACCTGGGCAGTGTGCATGACGAAATTTCTTAGAGATCTGGTGCTAAATTCATAGCTAGCAGATTTCCTTTGAATTTTCCAGATTTCACCATCAACGTTAAAAATTCCGTCGCCGAGGAAATCTTGAAGCCGAGTGTAGAATCGAAATCCTTTTGGGAAATTTTCAAAATTGGCTTTGAGCATGTGTTCAACGTTGAGTGGATTCGCCGTCATGACGCCGTGAATATTTCCAGGGCGATAGAAGACGGCGGTGTTGGTAGTGCAATTTGAGAGTACATTGGTGGTCCATTCGAGAAATCGGTGACGGTTAAGGAGAAACTCCGGCAATGCTCCGACGAGTGGGTAGATTTTGAAACCGGATTTATTGGGATATTTTTTGAGAAAGTAGAAGAAAAAAAGAGAGATGAGGGCAATGAAGATAAGTGTTGGATAGGAGAAAACTTCCATGGTTGAAGTAAGAAGACAAAAATGATAAGATAGACTAATGCTGTACAATATGCTAAGTGATAAAGTTCGGCGAGTCCAAATTTTCAATAACAAAAGTTCAAAATATGAAAAAGTGAACTTACGAAATAGCTAACAAAAATGTAAATTTAATTAAAGTAAGTCATTATTAAAATTAATTACCAAAATAATGTATTTTTCCAAAATTTTTAAGAAACTATTGCAGATTTTTTTTTATTAAGCTACTAAATACTAGGCAGTTACAAGGTGTAAAATGAATAGTACACCAATTGGACATATTGTATCAGTAATAATTCTCTCATTCATGATAAATAATAAATAAGTCATTTTATTTAACACTTAAATTTCATAATTTTGATTCGCTATTTTGATCATGATTTTTCTATCTTCTCCCGTCTCCTAGAAATGGTGCTTTCCTTTTGGATCATAAAATGGTACTTTCCTTTTGGATCATATATGAACTCGGAGGATTTAAATTTTGGAAAAATTGTATATAATAGCAAATTAATAATCTAAAATAAATGGAGTAGCTAGGGTTCGATTTAATTGTGCTCCATAGCAAACGTTAGCCAAAGTTTGCCAGGCGCCTCTCTCCCAAAAATCTCGCTCGCCACTCTCCCATTCTCGCTCGCCACTCTCCCTCTGCTCGCCTCTCTCGCTTTATACACAGAAGTGTATAAATTCGTTTCTGTTTTGTATAAAGCGAGAGAAAATTGTATATACAAATGCAAAAACATATATCTTCTTGTTATACACTTAATTATACAATTTACAAACATTTTACTTCAATTCAATTGTAGACAAATGCATTACATTTTAATTCGATTCAATTGTATGCAAAACAAATTTTATAAAAATATTGCAGCGAAATAGCCAGCGAATTATACAATTGTGCATTATACAGTTGCAGTGAAATAGAATAGCGAATTATACAATTTAGGCCAGCGAATTATACAATTGTATATGTATAGCGAATTATACAGTTTTATGTTTGCTATGGAGCGCAATTATGCAAACTTTGTTATAGCATACAAATATGAATTTTTTGTTTGCTATATGTGAAAGCTGCCCTTAAACTTTCCAATATTATTGTGATTTGTATTGCGTGTTCTAATTCTCTAAGCTATTTTTATCACGATTATCCTATCCTCTCCCGGCCCGTAAAAAGGGTACTTTCCTTTTGGATCATATATGGACTCGGAGCAATTTGAACTTTTTGATATTGTGATTTTGTATTGTATGCTCTAATTCTCTAAGCTTTTTCTTTTTTTATCATGATTTTTCTACCCTCTCCCGCCCCTAAAAAATGAAGTTTCCTTTTGGATCATATATGGACTCGGAGAAATTTAAACTTTCTGATATTGCAATTTGTGTTGCGTGCTCTAATTCTTTGAGTTATAAGATATAGTCCTCAATTTATTTTACTTCTCAATGCAAAACTAAAATTCATATATTTCCACAACTATATCAAATATCGTATATGTTTGAACAAATTTCATTCATTATAGATTGTATCTGTCGTTACGTTAGTTTTTTTACTAGATTTAATAATATAAAAGCTTATGCATATGATTTCACTGCCATTAATATATTATATATTATAATGTATAATTTGTGAAAGTTAAAACTTTTATCGAGTAATTTTGAAGTTTTAATTATACTAAAGACTTTTTCAATATAAATTAAAATTTAATTTAATTTTGATATGAATAATTAGAATCAAGAGTAGGCAATTTACATTACAATAAAGATATGAATAACATCAAAACATGATAGATTGAGCTGAATTTGAGCAGATTAAAATATGCTGAGTCACTAGATACGCGATTTAAATATTAACAGTGCAATTTTGCATGGCGAAGTTTGTTAAAGATGTAGTGCTCAATTCATAGGTAGCAGATTAATCTCCTTCATATTACCTGTGCAGATTTCTTAGGGCCACAAGTTGTAGGAGGGAATTTTATTGTTTTTGAAATAAAGAAAAGCAAATGAAATCATTATATCTTAGGAATTTAACTAATATGTACAAAAAATATATCGTATAAAATATCTTTACATGTCTGTAATGGGTTAAAGATCTTACTTATGAAGCTACTAATTTCGCTCGTTAAAGATCGTACTGAGTGTTCTAAAAAACTCTGTTGGAATTCTAGCAAAACGTCTCGAAATTCAACAGTGGGGCTTAGTGTATGCGTCTAAAGTTTCAATCCTGAAATATAATAAACAGGAAAGGAAAATAGCAAGCAAATAATATTATTTGTATTTGAACTTATGTGAAGGATACAATCTTTATAAAAATCTTTAATAAAAGATATGTAATCCCCTGATTTTTCTCTTCAATGATGTTCTTGATTTGATGGAACACTTGCGGCTCAACTTTTGGAGCGAAGACTTCTTTGTACTTGTGGCTAAACACTTGAAACGAAGATTTCTTTGTATGTGAAGGACTTGTAGATCACCACTGAAGAACAAGGATTCTCTATGTGTCTTCTTCTTTTCTTCCTTTCATAAGACCTCTTTATATAGGCTTGAACTAGGGATTTAGGGGTGTTTTAGTCCAAACAATTTTGATCTTTGGGCTTGAAGATCATGAGTTGAGCTCGTCTTGTCAACTTAATGGACTGACCTTAATATAATTTGGAATTAGTCAACGTATCATGAATTTAAGATTTAATCCAAATTTTATATGGATTTATCAATAAAATTTCAGTCTCTACACTTAGTTCTGTAAGACTTATGCCCTAAGCGCCCGATTGTACGCCCTAAGCACGCCCGACGCCCAACGTTCAGGGCTCGCCTCATAGATGTTTACACGAATTATGTGTTAAAATCTTTAGTTAACATTGTTGACCCTCATAATTTTTTGAATAATTGAATGATATTTAATAATTTTTTAATCTATAGAGATAAGAAAATTGTGAGTAACTCAAATAACAAGTTGTAGTATCGTATTTTTACTATTTGGTAACATTGTATCATATTTTTACTATTTGGAAATATTGTGTAGGTAATTATTTAGTGCGTAACATTTCTTTCAAAAATATTTAGTGAAATTTTACTTTTTCACTTCTCATTGATCTTCATAATTTTGTTATATGTCTCAAAATTATCACATTTTATTTAGCTATTTGAAACTAATTTGATTTTTATTCATGATAGAGTGATGTTTTTATTATAATAATACTAAGTTTTATTGATTATTTTCTTTTAGAGGAGTAAACCGTATACTGTAACAAAAAAAATATCTTCAGAAATAATGATTCTTTTATCTTTTATTATTAGAAAGTTAAGATATTAGACTACTTATACTTATATAACCAGAAGTTTTATTTTCTATGAGTTTCCTTAATTATGTTTATAATTATCTCACTCTATTGATGTATTTTATAATTTTATGTTATTATATTATTATACTATATTGTAAATTAAAAATTTTAAAATCTGTAAGACTTACGTCTCACCTATACCAAGTAAAACGTCTCGTCTCATGCTCGCTTCTTCTAAAACATTGATCGTACCTATAGGTACCGTGTCTTTTACTAGATTTAGTAATATAAATTTTATTCATATGAATGAATTGTTAGTATTTTTTATGTGAATTAAATTTAATTAATAATTTGTCCAGAAAACAAAAAGAAATAATACTAAACAATGCTAAATTGACCTAGCAATAGAGATGTGTCACCATATAATGAACCAAGTATATAATAAATTTATATATTTCTTTTTTAGCCAAGATATGTGTCCTCATAATGAACCATGTATTTTATTATTAGTCATAAATCTCTAACCAAAAAAAATAAAAAATTGCGATGTGTCATCATATACAGATCCATCAATATTCAAACTTAGAAAATGAGGAGTTAGCAAACAATTTCATGATTTCATCATGTTATTAACGTTTTTTAGACTGTTTAAATTAAATAACATATATTATCAACCTAAGAAATTTTGTATCATCATATTATCTTTGCACAGTGTAATAGGTTACTATAAATCTTAGAAAATTTTATCTCTACATCGTAGCTAGATGTTACCTGATTAGATTTATCTAAATTCAATATTTTAGATAAAGAAATCTCGTTAATTTTCACAACATTTATTGAGGCGAGGACTTACTATGTTCTCTATGTATATATTATTTGCACTATTTTCTTATTATTACTATATATATATTATGTAATTAGTTTTATTATTGATGCAAGAAAAACTATATTAGATTTTTTTGTAAGTGAAATCATTGAACACTTAGCTGGTGTTAATGCTCTTTGGTTAAATTTTTATTATTAATAAAAGTAGTACAATGAACTGATCAATCATGGATTCTTTCATAGATTCCACTAATTAAATCACTCATCCTTGAAAAGATCCTCTATTTAATTTATGTGGGCATAATTAAACACCCCAAAGAAATGGGAAGTCAAAAGGACATGAAATTAAACAAATAATTAAATTTTGAAGTGACTAAGGCAAAATAAATAAAAGCTATAGAGGTGTCAAAAACTTTTATTTCTTTGAATTTTTACTTAATATAACCGCTTATTAAAAAGTAGCTGACAAATATATAATACATATTATACGCATAGTCGTATATATATTGACTAGGGACTCATGATAATATTTTTAGCCAAGCAGCCAATTGTATAATTTTTTTATGGTGCAATATGTTGTAAATCATAAGAGATGTTAAGGAATCAAATTCTTTCTGCTAAAGTTTGTTTATTCGAGTTCATTATATTAGATTTGTCTGGTGTAATTTATATTTCCTATATGATTGGTAAGTTATTAATTACATATATGCACGCTCAAAAAGAAACGATAACGAATTTACGGGAAAAAAAAAAACTTACTTGGATGATGTAATGAAATTTTGAATCATAGATTTTACCAAGTATGGAATCTAAATGAAGAGCATTAACTTGGATTGGAAGTGAATAAGCAAAATAGTTGTAGTAGTAAACTGTAACACAACTATGAGTCATGATATACCCTTGTAAAATTAAAATGTCACATTCACAATATATTTTAATTAATACTATCATCATGCACTAATTACCAATATGATTATGCTTAAACAATATTAATTAATACTAGAAGATTTTAGGAATCAGAACTGCATTCCATTAATTAATTATGTGAATCATCATCTTCCACTAGCATGTATGTATACTAGGTAGCTAGTGATGACATTTTCTTTCATTTTTTTTCCATATTATTTTCTGGCACGTTCGAGTAAAAATATATAGAAAAGATTTTGTGAAAATTATGATAATAACGTAAGAGATCCATCGATTTTGGTGATAAAATAAAGTTTTTTTATTTAGGTGGAAAATAAAGCTATATCACTTTAATTTGGTGCCAATAAAAACTTATAATTATGTCACTATTTGTGGAATTTAGAATCTTGAGTCCGGAGCCTAAAGGATACAAAATATTAATAAAAATTTTAAAACGGTATATATAATTTTATGTTAACCAAAACGGCAAAATCGCTGCAACAACTGCGATTTACTCCACCGGAAAAAGCAAAATCGCTGCCACTGCAGCGATTTTGCAAAATGTGAATTTTTTTTTATAAAAAATTGAAATCGCTACCTAGGCAGCGATTTTCAATTTTTTGTAAAAGATAAAAAAAAGAAATTTGAAAATCGCTGCCTTGGCAGTGATTTTCAATTTTTTTTATAATTTCTTTTAAAAAAAAATAAGAAAAATCGCTGCATAGGCAGCAATTTTCAAAAAAAAAAAGGTTATTTTTCACAAAATCGCTGCCTAGGCAGCGATTTTATAATTTTTTTTTTAAAAAAATATGGATCGCTGCCTAGGCAGCGATTTACATATTTTCAAAAATAAAATAAAATTTCTTTTACAAAAAATTGAAAATCGCTGCCTAGCTAGCGATTTCAATTTTTTTAAAAAAAATAATTTACATTTTGCAAAATCGCTGCAGTGGCAGCGATTTTGCTTTTTCCTGTGGAGTAAATCGCATTTGTTGCAGCGATTTTGCCGTTTTGGTTAATATAAAATTTTATATACCATTATAAAAATTTTATTAATATTTTGTACCTTTTAAGCTCCGGACTCTTAGAATCTTATACTTTGTCTAGAAGTACTATCGTTTTCATCCTATGTCATCAAAACAATATTTGTCTAATTAAGCCACACAAGTTAATTAACACATTATTATTTGTGGGATATATTCTATTTTTATCTACAAATATAAAAAGAGGAGAATAAAAGATATTAATCTACAAGTCTCCTATTATTGTATAATTGATTGATGCAATGGCAAATTCGAAATCAAACACCATTAGCGTGTAATTAATTAGCTATATTATTGGATGATTAATCACTATAAGAAAAGAATTGGAATTAGCTAAGCTACAAACTTAATCGATAATAGCTCGTAAATGATAGCCACAAATTTTGATATTTAGCTACGAATATATTCGTCACTCATTTTTACTTGTCGTCATTCACTTTTCAAGAGTTAATCTGTATAGATTTTGACCAACATGCATTTTCTCATCATATTAATATGAGAAAAAAATTAATTTAATTATTTTCGTATAGTCTTTAAATATCAATCTAAATTTAAAATATTAAGTTAATTTAACCGATCAATTACGCTTCGAAAATTAGTCAGATTAACTCTTAAATAATGAAACGTGACAAGTTAAAGTTAACGAAATTGAGTATCTTTTGCGTAATGTAAATTAATGCAATAGGAAATTCAAAACCAAACACCATTAATCATGTGTTGTTAGCTAGTGGCACACTAACAAAAGTACTTTTACTTTAATTTACATCATCAAATTCCATAATCTTAAAAAATAAAATTTTTAATTTTTAATTAACCATACTATTAAAATTCCGATGTATGTCACCGGAGTTCCGACCGATCACCGGCGTTGTCGATATGCCGCATAATTATTAGTGACGATAGCACTGGTGGATCCCACCACCAAATCACATTTGATTAATTTTGCATCAGCATAGCACTAAAAATTTAACCTTTAAAATTAATTTTGGTAGCTCTCAAATCACTTTATACCACTAGGAGGATATATAGAGGAAAAAACAAAAATTCTTTAGTAAAATTCCCATAGTGGAACTCTCTATATACGATTTATCTGTTTCATCAAATGTATCTCAAAAAAAATTTCATATTATATTAGTGTAATGCGTAGTCGGCTTTACGTAAAGTCGAAGATTTATCAGAAACGTAAAGTGAAATAAGAAGTTTGTGTACATTCTTCCTTATTTAAATTTTATTTGTGGAATAATATTGAACATCTTTTTATAAATCTAATGTAGTCGGCTATATAGAGCAAATTATTTATTCCATCTGTCTCAATTTATGCGACACTTTTCGTTTCTCGAGAGTTAAACAGTTTAAGTTTGATCGAGAATTTACTCATGCAATCTTCAATTTTTTTAAAAATGAAATTTATATATTTGTAAACTATATAGAAAATACTATAAGTCACAATAAATGATAATTTGAAATGTTTAAGAGATTTATAAAAAATTACTGTCAAAATTAAACTTATTTGAATCTCGAAATTCAAAAAATGTCACATAAAATAAAACGAAAAAATATATTTTTCATTTATATGTACTCTTGTTAATCTGTTTCAAAAAAAATATTATATAGACTAAAACTTTATATTTGAATAATAGTCATAAACATGATAACATGTATACATCACAAGTTCAAAAAAAAATTATTTTTTTAAATGTTATCAATTTTAATATACTGCATATGTACAGTGTAATTTTTTAATGAGAGACGTTCATACCTTTACTGTCTATGATAATTACGAATACTAAAAACCTACTCGCATCGAGTATTTATTTTTAAAAAAATACTGCCAATTCATGACACCTAAGAGAGAGAGGGCTAATTTACTTTATCTAAATCCACTATATGGATAACATGAGAAAGAAGTTGTCTATAAATACATTGGTTCCTCACTTCATTTCCTTAGGAAAAACACAAGTAATTCCTCCAAGTGTTTTGAGTTTTTCTTCTTCTTAATTCTCCAAAATATACATATAGAAAAGAGAAACAATGGAAAATAACAAAGTAGGAGGAGGTTGTTTAAGTAATTTCTACCAAAGGGGGAAACCATACATAGCAATGATTTCATTACAATTTGGTTATGCTGGAATGAATGTCATAACCAAAGTTAGCCTAAATGGAGGAATGAGTCATTATGTTTTGGTTGTTTATAGACATGCCTTTGCTACTCTTGCTATTGCTCCTTTTGCTCTTCTTCTTGAAAGGTATATATTACTCATTATAAAATTAATTGGTGTCATACATATAGTTATGTAAAATGAAAATATTGCTAATTCTATGTCTTTTGTTTATTTTTGTTACAGAAAACTTAGACCAAAGATGACTTTCATGATGTTCTTCCAAATATTTATATTAGGTCTTCTTGGGTGAGCGCATCCCTCTCATGACTTACTATCAGAAAATCGCTAATTTCAAACAGATATTTCTTCAGAATTTGACTTGTCCATACACAAATAAAATACACCATACATTTATATAATCAAGTCAAGTAAAATCTTAGTGATAATATAAAGAAGGTATATAAATTAATTTTTGTACATATATAGGAGATTCTAATTTCTAAATATAATTTTATTAAAACAGGCCAGTGATTGATCAAAATTTCTACTATGCTGGACTAAAGTTTACATCTCCAACATTCTCATGTGCCATGAGTAACATGCTTCCTGCAATGACATTTGTCATGGCTGTCCTTTGCAGGTACATATACATATAATATTAAAATATTCTACAAATTCCAAAATTATTTTTTTTTTTTCAAAATAATAATTTAAATGTATTATAGGATGGAGAAGGTCCATATAAAAAAGTTGAGATGCCAAGCAAAGGTGATGGGTACAATTGTGACAGTGGCTGGAGCCATGTTAATGACATTGTACAAAGGACATGTTATTAATTTGGTATGGTCAAATAATATTCACACAAATAATAACACTTCTAATAATGTTTCTCAATCCAATGAAACAAGTGATAAAGATTGGCTTAAAGGTTCAATTCTTCTTATTGGTGCTACTTTTGCATGGGCTTCTTTTTTTATACTTCAGGTTTGTTATCAAAACTTATTTTCGAAAGTTTACGTTATGTACGCTGACAGTATTGAGAAAATATTTGTTTTTTTTTTGTTGATAGGCTATTACAATGAAGAAGTACACTGCTCCTTTATCTCTTACTACACTTGTTTGCTTTATGGGAACTTTGCAATCAATTGCTGTCACCTTAGTGATGGAACATAAACCTTCTGCTTGGGCTGTTGGTTTTGACATGAATCTTCTTGCTGCTGCCTATGCTGTATGTTTCTTGTTTTTTTTTTATTCCTCATATGTCTACAGGTTTTACATAACTCAGTAACTGCACACTATATAAACACTGTAAATTACATGGGATTTTTCTGAGGATTAGTATGAAAATTCACAGGAAACTTATTTACATGGAAATTTACATACTAATTCCCAGGAAATTCCCCATGTAATTCACAGTTTTATTGTAATGGTATTTTCTATAATTAAGAACGTATAAACTCAGAATTCTAGCTCTGCTTCTGATTATACGAATGTTATTGTATAAAATTTCAGGGGATTGTATCATCAAGCCTTGCATATTATGTTCAAGGTCTTGTTATGGAGAAAAGAGGACCTGTTTTTGTGACTGCTTTTAGTCCCTTGATGATGATTATTGTTGCCATCATGGGTTCTTTCATTCTTGCTGAGAAAATCTATCTTGGAGGGTAAAATTTCACTTTTTTTTTCGTCTCATACTAGTAGTCGTAGTATTTCTCCTATAGTTTCTAATTATTTGTTGTTTCCTTCTTTGTACTTCGATTTATCGTATTATTTTCACGTAGTTACTATTCAGAATGCCTTGTTATGGTTTTACTTTCATTACTTTTTTTTAGACTATTTTTCTTGAGCTTAGGGTTTGTATTTATTTATTTTTCTTTTTATTTATTTATTGGATTTCAGTGTGCTTGGAGCAGTGTTAATTGTAGCAGGGCTATACTCAGTTTTATGGGGAAAATACAAGGAGTACCAAGAAAAGGAAATTGAGGGACCATTGAAGGGAGTAATTACAAATGACATAGAAATGCAAACAAGTGAAGTAGTCATTGGTGTTCCCATGCAACAACCTACCATCTTGGCTAAGGAAGTTCCAAAAGCTTAAAAAAAATCGTTCGATTCGATGCACTAAACTTCTGTTATTGTACAACTTTCAAGAAAAAATCAGATTACAAGAGTCTATTAAAAAATAATTATAGAGTACAATAAAAAGAGAGTTTAATTTAAAATTTAACGATGAGATGAAAAAGAAAAAGGAGGAATAGTTTTAATTCACCCTTTTAATTATGGGTATTTTGTTTTTGTTTTTTTTTTCCTGTTTTATGTAATGGTGGAAATAATGTAATTTTTTTTTTTGGTTCTATCGAATATAATACTTCGTACTAATATATTCTCATTTTTCCATATAGTATTTCTCATAAAACAGTTACTAGCAATAGAGAAGGGTATTTTTCTTTTATCAAATGATGACATAAATTAAGGTTCTCTACCTTTTAACTAATTGCAAATTAATAAAAGGATAAATTGAATGGCAAATGAAAATAGACTTGCACACTAATCAAATTTCTTTTATGCCAATATGTTAGAAATTAGTGGGGGTAGGAATATGATGGAGCATTAAGCTTTTTACATCTTATAAGAGCATGTTAAGTTTATGAATTCTAAATTTTATATAATATAATTTTCTTTTTTATTTTAAGAAAATTATTTATCGATATCACAAATATGAAAATTTGGCTTAAGTTATTCATTATAACAAACTCGTAACAAGCACTCTATATATACCCCAAATTGTTGATGGATATAAACTTTCATTTCTGTTCCTTTCTTGAGAATATTTTCATAAAGTTTTAATTAATTCTTGTTCTCAATTCAATGAACATGACATAGACGTTGAAGCTTCCATCGTAAAATTATAAAACTAGAGAAAAGGGTCTGATGTACCTCTTAACTTTATCATTTGGAGATGATATGTCCCTCGTTATGAAAGTGACTCATATATATCCTTACCGTTACATAAACGGTTCACATATAACTTTTCGTTACAAAATGACCTCACATAACGAGAGTGAAAAATTAGTTTTAAATTTATATATTTAACCTTTATTTTTTTTTAAAATTATTTAGTTGTATTTATGATCCTTCTAGCAAAGTTCAAGGTATAGTATAATCTTTTTCATACATAAATTATTTTTTTAATTTCTTTCTTATTCTTATTTTATTTTTTCATTTATTCCTTAATGTAAGAAAAAAGATTAGAACATTTTTTTTGCTATATTATAATCAAAAACTATTTTTCGGCTATATTTTAATTTAGTTGTTGTATCTGGAAAAAAAATTGGGTCATTTATGATAAATTTTACAAGAATATTAGTGAAACATAAATAAATTTAAGTATTCAAAATAATAAGTGTAAATTAGTCATTGAAAAAAAAAGTTAAAAAAATATATGTTTGAGAAGGATTAAGTATATTCATATGGGATTATATTTTGTTTTAAAATATTATTAAAAAATTAAACTAAAATTAATTTTTTTCACTTTCGTTAGAGAAAAGAATATATGTGAGTTATTTCTGTTAAAGAATTACAAAAGTCCCACATCGGTGATTTATGAGATGGGTGTACTCCTTATAAGGCTTGGAAAATCCTCCTCCCTTTGAGCTAACTTTTGGGGTGTGAGTTAGACCTAAAACTTAATTTCACGTGGTATCAGAGCAGAGCCATTGGACCCCCAAAATCATAATTGTCCATGCACATCCTCCTCCCTTTGAACTAACTTTTGGGGTGTGAGTAAAGCCTTGGCGGAGGCAGAAATTATACATAAAGGGTGTTCAAAATATGTTATTTAACCATTTCAAATATTACTTTACTTGTATATATGTTATTTTTTATAAATATATCAACTCTAAATGACAAAATCAAGGGATATATTAGACCGTTTTCCCTAAAACTAATTAATTCATCTGATATACGCAGAAGATTCATTGCACTTGGACAGAAAAAGAACTCATTTCATAAAGCTCAACTGGAACAGATCCAGTGGACAAAAGCAACAAAATTTTATCTGTGTATTGGGACAAAAGGTACTTCTATTTTTTTTCAAGTAGTTAGGGAAAATACCACTCCCCTTTATCAAAGTTGTAAAAAGTATTAAGAATAAGAACTAAAAAAAAATAGATGGATACAACAAATTAAAATTGCTTATATTGGATACGTGGGAAGTTATTGTTAAAAACTTTATATATATATATATATATTGAGTAATCGAAAACCAAGTTGTGTGTTGAAGAGTTAGCAAATAATTTGTTAGTTTGGTGGGGTTGGTGAAAATACTCGATGAAATAATCAAAATTCGAACAAAAGCAATAATTAATAAACACTTGATGCCTTTAATTTGTCACATGATCATATTATTCTAAATGATGAATATGCCGATTCTTATGTATTACGTACGTTATATTCTTGGCAAAAATAAATATACATATATGTATATATCTTGTAAATTGGTTTTAGATATAATTAGGAGCACTAGCATATATTCTCTCTTTAATAAAAATTGGATAGAGTTCCATTTTATATGACCTTTAAGCACAATCCTTGTCAATGTCAATAATGCTCAACTTTTTCCAAGTAATGTACGATATATTTATTTATCGTAATTTGATTTAAGACATAGAATTTTTAAAAAATAAAATTTCCACCTAATAATAATTTAAATTAATATATAAACAGCAGACGTATGCATATAAATTTTATCATTTAAGTATAATTTCTATGTATATACCTTATATTCATAAAATAAAATAATTTGATGTAAATATTCCACATTTGTTTTCGTAATATCAATAATAGCTATATTGGTAAATCTATTGGAAGTCACTCACTAGGATGAGTTTGGTGGACATATATATGATCACATGCAACATCTATTTTCGACATATATTTGTTCTTCTCATGGTGTATCCATTTTTGCCTACTTTACTTAATCACCCCACCCAAAAATCATATGATTAGATTGCCTACCACTAGTGTTAAATTATTGTTTTATAATAATAATGACATATTTAGCGTAGTTTCGATAAGATTAAGCATTTTGAACAATAACTATAATAAAATGTTACGACAATTAAAGCATACAAGAAATAATAGACAGTCAGACAGTAATAGCAAAGGCGTATCTAGAGGGGATTTTGTGGGTTCACGTGAACCCATGTTTCCTTTCCTAAATTATATATAGTAATATTCAATTTTTTTAAAAATAAAATAATATAGGTGTGTGAATCCACGTTAAAAGTAACATATAATAATATGATGATTGGGTGCACCTCTCTAAGGGAAGATAGAAATTTAAATTTTATATCTATCTTATTTTTGTTAGTAACACCCCTCCAAGTAGTTATCGGGAACACTTTTGGTGTTTCAATCAATTTTTCTTTTATTTTTCACTTTAACCTTTCAAAATTCTCAAGTGTGTAACGTTGAAAATTTATAAAAAAAATTAGCACGATCATTTTTTATATAAGTGTGCAAATTAAAATTTTAAACTAGTAGTATTATATTTATACCTAAAAAAATTAGTTTAATAGTTCAGTGTTAAGAATGTAAAGATAAAATCGATCAAAGTTATATTTTAGATTCATCTTTTTGTAATAATGAATCCATCTTTTTAAAATCTTGAATACGCATCTACTACGAATAACAAAAACAACAAATTACCTACTAATAATAAGCCTTGTTTGACATGTATTAGTGATAAGTACTATTGTGACTTATCATTATATTGTAAACAATACTAGACTTGTTTTTCTCCATGTCTTCACAAATAGAGGTAGAATACTAATTGTGGACCTTTTTGCTGGACTAGCTTGGCTAGTTATTTGGGCTTGCTCAGTCCAAATTTTTTGGTATGCTAATTAGGGGTGCAAAACGAATTGAAAATCGAATTAAATCACAAATTGAGTTAAATAAGAAAAAAAATTCAATTAGTGATTTGGTTTGATTTGAATTGGTATTGAAAAAAAATTGACTATATTTGGATTGATTTGGTTTTAACTAAAAAAATCAACCTGAGACCAAACCAATCCGACATTATATATGTAATTTTAAAATTTTATTTTATACATAAAAATATATATATTTTGATATCATTTTAAAATATTTTTTAATAATATTTCATAATTTTTATCTTTTAACATATTACTTCAAGTTTAAAACTTAGAATTTGAAATGGTCCAATAAAATTATAGTTCATAGATTTGATAATTATAATAAAACTTAAATCAAATCAAATTAATACTAATGCAAAAAGAAAATCAATTCAACACTAAGAATGACAATAATATTGAATATTTGTTATTTAGTTTTACATTGGTTTAGACAATTAAAATACATAATCTAATTTTATTTTTCCTTAAATATTTAGTAATGTAAGTAATACTTATTAAACTTATTTTAGCATTTATTAGTACTTTTAAATTATGATTATTTTCATTATGACTTTACAATATTTATTTTATATGACGATTCATTATTAGTTTTTATTGAATATTTTTGTGTCATCAATACTCATCTCATATTTTCTGTTATTCTTTTAAGGAACACCTTAGATAATTATATTTTGGTTGGACTAAAGAAATATTTGGAGCACAAGTTAATTATATGTTTGTATGCAAACTTTACCGAAAAAATCCAAAAATCTAGAAAAATTTAAAGTTTATTAGTTTAGTTTGATTTATAATTTAAAATTTTGACACAATGGTTTGGTTTGGTATTTAAAAAATCCGAACCAACCCGAGGTTGAAAAACATGAAAAAAACTGAACTTTATTTGTTTGGTTTGATTTATAAATTTAAAAATTTTACACGAATGTTTTGATTTGAAATTTGAAAAATTCGAACCAACCCGGTCATGTACCTCCCTAATGCTAACCATAACAACATGTATAATTTACATAAATCACTTTGTGTTAAAGAGCTAATTAAATTATTTTATTATTCTTTTTCAAATTATAAAAAATTCTTAAAATTTATGGATTTCAGATACATCACTATACTTCTGGATACATCTAGATACATAGGCGAGGGATGTATCAGAGAGAGGATAGGATATCCAAATACATCACTGGACTTCCAGATACATAGGTGAGAGATATATCCGAGAGGAGATAGGGATGCATGAACAAAAGGAAAATGATGTATCCGAGAGGTGATTTTTGAATTTTTTTTATAATGATAGAAAATTTTAGAGATTATTATAAAATAAAATATGTATGTCGGTAATTTTTTGTAACATAATCTGCTTATATATGTTCATTGGGTCTAGTACTGTTGGGCCAAAGCCCAATTAACATATGGGTCGAGCTCAGGCATCTAGTACAAATGGGATGATTTGCAGAAAATGGCCAATTAATGCTCGTTGTTTAACTTGTGTTCCCATTTGAGGAATTTGTGCAAACATGACCTCAGATCAGAAGAGTTAAAAATTGCACTTCTAACAAATAATGATCTACCGATCATATATTTAAGAGAAAATTGTATATGATAGTAAATTATTAATTCAAATTAAATGCTATAAATATATTTTGATTTAATTGTACCCTATAGCAAACTATAATTTTTTCGCCATTCTCCTTGGTGGAATCTCGCTCGCCACTCTCGCTTTTAAAACAAAAACAAATGTACAAAATGCGTTTGTGTTTGTATTAAGCGAGAGGAAATTGCATAAATACATATATTTTCATTTCCCTCTCCCATATCTCGCTTGCCACTCTCCCTAATCTCGCTCACCACCCTCGCCTCTCTCGCTTATATAAACAGAAACGAAATGTCTAAAATGTGTTTCTGTTTGTATAAAGTGAGAGAAAATTGTATATACACATGCAAATACATATATTTTCATCCTATACACTTATAATTATACAATAAAAATACTCCTCTGCCCAATTTCTTTTGCCTTTCTCTCTTTCTCGTTTTATACAATTCGATTCAATTGTATATTCCCTGCCTAAGTCTCTTTTGCCTTTCTCTCTTTCTCATTTTATACAATTTCAAATTGTATATAATCGTCCTACACACTTATAATTATACAATACAAATATTTTCCTGCCCAAGTCTCTTTTGCCTTTCTCTCTTTCTCGTTTTATACAATTCGATTCAATTGTATATTCCCTGCCTAAGTCTCTTTTGCCTTTCTGTCTTTCTCGTTTTATACAATTCGATTCAATTGTATATTCCCTGCCTAAGTCTCTTTTGCCTTTCTGTCTTTCTCGTTTTATACAATTCGATTCAATTGTATATTCCCTGCCTAAGTCTCTTTTGCCTTTCTGTCTTTCTCGTTTTATACAATTCGATTCAATTGTATATTCCCTGCCTAAGTCTCTTTTGCCTTTCTGTCTTTCTCGTTTTATACAATTCGATTCAATTGTATATTCCCTGCCTAAGTCTCTTTTGCCTTTCTGTCTTTCTCGTTTTATACAATTCGATTCAATTGTATATTCCCTGCCTAAGTCTCTTTTGCCTTTCTGTCTTTCTCGTTTTATACAATTCGATTCAATTGTATATTCCCTGCCTAAGTCTCTTTTGCCTTTCTGTCTTTCTCGTTTTATACAATTCGATTCAATTGTATATTCCCTGCCTAAGTCTCTTTTGCCTTTCTGTCTTTCTCGTTTTATACAATTCGATTCAATTGTATATTCCCTGCCTAAGTCTCTTTTGCCTTTCTGTCTTTCTCGTTTTATACAATTCGATTCAATTGTATATTCCCTGCCTAAGTCTCTTTTGCCTTTCTGTCTTTCTCGTTTTATACAATTCGATTCAATTGTATATTCCCTGCCTAAGTCTCTTTTGCCTTTCTGTCTTTCTCGTTTTATACAATTCGATTCAATTGTATATTCCCTGCCTAAGTCTCTTTTGCCTTTCTGTCTTTCTCGTTTTATACAATTCGATTCAATTGTATATTCCCTGCCTAAGTCTCTTTTGCCTTTCTGTCTTTCTCGTTTTATACAATTCGATTCAATTGTATATTCCCTGCCTAAGTCTCTTTTGCCTTTCTGTCTTTCTCGTTTTATACAATTCGATTCAATTGTATATTCCCTGCCTAAGTCTCTTTTGCCTTTCTGTCTTTCTCGTTTTATACAATTCGATTCAATTGTATATTCCCTGCCTAAGTCTCTTTTGCCTTTCTGTCTTTCTCGTTTTATACAATTCGATTCAATTGTATATTCCCTGCCTAAGTCTCTTTTGCCTTTCTGTCTTTCTCGTTTTATACAATTCGATTCAATTGTATATTCCCTGCCTAAGTCTCTTTTGCCTTTCTGTCTTTCTCGTTTTATACAATTCGATTCAATTGTATATTCCCTGCCTAAGTCTCTTTTGCCTTTCTGTCTTTCTCGTTTTATACAATTCGATTCAATTGTATATTCCCTGCCTAAGTCTCTTTTGCCTTTCTGTCTTTCTCGTTTTATACAATTCGATTCAATTGTATATTCCCTGCCTAAGTCTCTTTTGCCTTTCTGTCTTTCTCGTTTTATACAATTCGATTCAATTGTATATTCCCTGCCTAAGTCTCTTTTGCCTTTCTGTCTTTCTCGTTTTATACAATTCGATTCAATTGTATATTCCCTGCCTAAGTCTCTTTTGCCTTTCTGTCTTTCTCGTTTTATACAATTCGATTCAATTGTATATTCCCTGCCTAAGTCTCTTTTGCCTTTCTGTCTTTCTCGTTTTATACAATTCGATTCAATTGTATATTCCCTGCCTAAGTCTCTTTTGCCTTTCTGTCTTTCTCGTTTTATACAATTCGATTCAATTGTATATTCCCTGCCTAAGTCTCTTTTGCCTTTCTGTCTTTCTCGTTTTATACAATTCGATTCAATTGTATATTCCCTGCCTAAGTCTCTTTTGCCTTTCTGTCTTTCTCGTTTTATACAATTCGATTCAATTGTATATTCCCTGCCTAAGTCTCTTTTGCCTTTCTCTCTTTCTCATTTTATACAATTTCAAATTGTATATAATCGTCCTACACACTTATAATTATACAATACAAATATTTTCCTGCCCAAGTCTCTTTTGCCTTTCTCTCTTTCTCGTTTTATACAAATTCAAATTGTATATTATTTCTCTCTCTCTCTCTCGTTTTATACAATTCGTTTTATATAATTCGCTTCAATTGTATATGTATAGCGAATTATACAAATATATGTTTGCAATGAAGCGCAATTATGCAAACTTTGCTATAACATACAAATATGAATTTTGTGTTTGGTATATGTGAAAGTTACGTTGCCATTTAATACCATCTTTATACTTATATAGAACTGATATACCTTATTTGTGTTTAGAGTTTCACATACCTGGGTTTATTGAGATATTGCCTCAAAATTAGCGGTCTCTTCATAATATTCGGAAAACTAATTAGATAATCTTTTTCTTTTCTTTATTTCGAAAGAGCAGATGCTTTTATTTGAAACAAAAGCACCTACAAGCTATGACAAATGTGTACAATAGACCATTACCGTCTCATTCTTATCTAGAGTCTAGACTCCACACATAGTCGAAGTTAAGTACACCGAGCTGCTCTATGACAAATGTAGTGCAATCTTCATTTTCATATCTTGTTAATTTGTTCACTTGTCTTTTTGGATTGAAAAAACATATCTTTATATTAACGGCGAGGATATATTTGTACAAAGATCATTCAAACAGGGGCAATTTTGGAAAAGAAATCCTAACTAAAAGAACTTTTTGAAAGTGTGGGAAACTAACGGCTTATCTTCAATTTGGAGCTCTCCTTGTTTGTCTACTACAACAAAACTTATCTTCTTTTTCACTAAAGAGAAAAAAAAAAGGGAAAATGGGGGATTTTAATTCTAATAGAAGTAACAAAGTGAATTTTGAAACTAAAATTCAAGATTCACAAGAGATAGTAATTGGGAAAGAAGGTTTGAGAAAAAAGATTTTGCAAAAGGGTAATTCTTGGAAGACACCATTTCATGGTGATGAAATTCAAGGTAGTATTGCTTAATTAATTTTCGATTTCTGTTACTATATGTTATTTTTTATACTTTGATTATCGTAGTTCAAAATGTCATGTCATGTTTTTACTTTTGTTACTACTTTGGATTATTTTTTTCATTGAATCAAGGGGCTATTGAAAACAGTACTCTCTCTAGAAATAGGGGTAAGATTTACGTACTCTCTATTCTATCCTCTTGTTGTTAAAATCCTAGGTATGATTTTTTTTTTTGATTTAATTCTTTATTCTCTTTTTTTTTTTTCTTGAGTTTTTATTTTATCATTTTTGGGTTATTTAGTTCATTACAGAGTGAAACTTCAAGATGGGGAATTTTTTGATTCAAGCTATGATAGAGGAAAGACTTTTACATTCAAGCTAGGACAAGGTATTATTCCACTTTCTTTTTACATTATCCAAATACTTGTTTATTATATTTATTTTTTTAAAAGGTTCATGAAATATTGAAAATAGACGAATAAAATCATTTTTTGAATTAAGTAAATTAGTTTTTTGTTAATTCACTCGAAATATCACTATTCTTTTCTTTTTTTCGTATCAGAAAAAATCACTTATCTTATGTTATTTCACTCAAAATGTTAAATATCTTTCTTTCGAATCCGAAAAAAATCACTTATATCTTATGTTATGATACAAAAGGCATTGTTCATTTCAATTTTCAGGTGAAGTTATTAAAGGATGGGATGAAAGAATTGCAACAATGAAAAAGAATGAAAGAGCAATATTAACAATTCCACCAAATTTGTCTTATGGAGAAACTGGTTCACCCCCTTTAATTCCTCCAAATTCAACACTCATTTTTGAAATAGAATTAATTTCTTGGAATTCAATTAGAGATATTAGTGGAGATGGAGGAATATTGAAGAAAATAATCAAAGAAGGTCAAGGATGGGCTACACCTAGAGATGTAGATGAAGTACTAGGTAACGTCTCGTCTTATTTCACTTTTATTCGTGCCAGCTTGAATTTTATTTCTGTATATTCTAAATTGACGTTGTCTAAGCATCCAATACAAAAATTTAAGATGATTCAAGACTTCTATAAGACGAAAATATGAAATAATTATCGTATAACTCAATATTATCTTGCACGTGTAACTAGATTTTGAATTTCACCTATTGACATGAACTTTTTAGTGACCTAATTACAAGTGTCGTTATAAATAGACAAATTTCAGTTTTCTTTATAATTTTTTTAAAAAAAAAATTCTATTACCTCTTTTTTATTGGACAGTGAAGTATGTAGCAAGCTCTGCAGATGGAAAAATTCTATCACAATCTGATGATGCTGTTGAGTTTTCTTTAATGGAAGGTAAATACATATTAGAGCTACTTTTTACATTCTAAGACTTATGTTGCTCTGTGTGTTTAAAAATATTATTTGTTTGTGTTGGATCTTCAAAAAGTTGTGTATTTTTAAACCTGACATGGGCGCGACAATATTTTTAAAAGGTCCGAGCAATATTTCTAATACATTTTTCATTTTTATTAGGTCATTTATATCCAGCCATGAAGAAATCTTTAAAGACTATGAGAAAAGGAGAAATAGTTGAGTTAATTGTGAAGCCAGCTTGTAAGTTTGATAAATACAGCAATAAATATTATTCATAAGCAATAAAAGAAAAAAAAAAGAATATTTGATTAAATTTTGTCTAATCATTTTGAAGATTATTTTGGAAATTCAAGTTTTGATGGTGATGGTGATGGAATTGGAATATTGCAATCATCAAATTCCAATTTGATAATTCATCTTGAGTTGATTTCATGGAAAAGTGTTGTTGATGTTATTGGAGATAACAAAGTTCTTAAGAAGATAATTAAGGCTGGTGAAGGTTATGATCATCCTAATGAAGGATCCCTTGCAAAAGGTAATTAATTTTTACAAATTAAATTTGTTTATTTAATACATGTATAAAGTTAAGAAGATTAAATTTGGAATGATTTGTGTGTTCTTGAAGTGGTCTATATTGGAAAGCTACTAGATGGGACTATATTTGAAAGAAAAGGATCACATGAAGAATCTTTTGAATATGTATGTTTAGAAGGTAAACTTTTCTCCTTTGTCTTGTTTCATCTAAACAAAAATTATAACGATGTTGTTTGGACCAGCTTGCACGTTTGATAATGTCGAAGTTAAGGGGCTCAAGGGATTCGTTCATCTGAATTTTTTTTAATGAAAATCCTGACTTCGCTACTGTTATGATAATCAATGCAGGTCAATTATATGAAAATTTAGATAGAGCTATCATGACTATGAAAAAAGGAGAAGAAGCAATAGTGACTATCAACTCACACTCTATGTTTTATGAGATCAAATTGGTTGATTTCAACAAGGTCTTTTTTTCTAAACAAAGAATTAATTTTAGTTTCAGAATGATCAAATTAATGTTTTTTTTTAAAAAAAAAAATTAAAAGCTTTTTTTTTTCTATTCATACAGGAGAAACCATTTTGGAAAATGGAAACAAAAGAAAAAATTGAAGCATGTGATAAAATCAAGAATGAGGGAAATGTACTATTCAAAGATGGGAATTTTCAATGTGCCTCAAGGAAGTATGAGAAGGAATGTAATAGCTTTTCATTCTTGTTTTTTTTGTTTAGTTTTGCATATATCAATAACTATACGTCTCAGTCTCAAACAAGATAAGGAACGACTAATGTTATTCATGTAAATTGAAATGTATGTATTGTGAATTTCAGGCCTCGAAATTCATCCAATTCGATCACTCTTTCAATAATGATGAGAAGTGTCGAGCAAATACTTTGCGAATATCGTGTTATTTGAACAATGCTGCTTGCAAGTTGAAGATGGGAGAGCATCAAGAAGCCTCAGAACTATGTAGCAAGGTTTATTACTTACCCTTTTTCCTCTTCACTTTTAAGTCACACTTTGGATTAAGGTTCACTATGGGTTAGTGGTGTATTTGGGCCGGGCTTAAAAATATTTCGCTTCAGTTAAATTATCATGAGTTGAGTTGCTTTTGTTTAGTATTGTTAAGTCCATATTGACAGCTCTAATTATTGAAAGTATTTTTGATTTAATAAATCTATCGTTATATAATGTGAAAACAGGTTATAGAGTATGATCCATGTAATGTCAAAGCTCTATTCAGAAGGGCTCAAGCATATCTAAGAATCAATGAGCTGGAAAAGGCTGAAATTGATATTAACAAAGCTCTTGAAGTTGATCCAACCAACAGGTACCTGTTGCTCGGATTCTTCATAGATGTCAGCGAATCCTCCTAAAGAATTGCATTTTGGAAAATATGATACACGTGCAACATATTTTGTGTCTAAGCAACATAGTCTACATATGTTATTTATTCGATTTCGTGCGATTTTTTCTTCATTAACCCCTCAAAAATTTGACATTTGATTTTTTCAGAGATGTGAAGGTGATGTACAAGGAACTGAAGAATAAGCAGAAGCAATATACACAACAAGAAGTTGAAATATTTAGCACCATGTTATCAAAATTGAAGACAATTCTTTAGCCAAAAGTTTTATAAACCAAGATGTAAATTTACAGTAATATTTTCAACGTATAACATTGAATATTTATTATAAAAAAACATTGAGTGAGTAATTCAAACAGCTTATTGTTCGTGAGTTAATTTACTCGTAAAATTAATTCTTCCGCCTGAGTTTTAGATCTCACAATTTATTGTGCATTTATACCTAGTGTCGCGTTTATTTTTATTTTTACTTGTCATTTTAATCTCTATTTCATTTTTATTTGGTCTATTTTTTTTTTTAAATATCACTTTTCATGCATTGTCACTTTTAGCATGTTAATAAATTATATATCTTTATGATATTGATTAGGAAAAATTGTATATAATGGATAAATTAATAAATTAAATTAAATGCTATAATCACATTTTGATTTAATTGTGCCTTATAGGCTATAACAAACTGTTTGTCAGTCACATCTCTCCCTCAAACTCTCTCTCGCCACTCTCCCTCTCTCGCTTTTATACAAACGCAAATGTATAAAATGCGTTTGTGTTTGTATAAAGCGAGAGAAAATTGTATATATATACATATTTTTTCGTTCTTCTATCTCGCTCTCTCAGATCTTGCTCGCCACCCTCGCCTCTATCTCTTATACAAACAGAAACGAAATGTAAATTGTGTTTCTGTTTGAATAAAGTGAGAGAAAAATGTGTACGCATATGCAAATACACATATTTTTGTCCTATACACTTATAATTATACAATACAAATATTTCTCTGCCCAATTTTCTTTTGGCTCTCTCTTTCTCGTTTTATACATATACAAATTATACAATTGCTTTCTTTTTTACATATATAACGAATAGTACAACTGGTTTCTTTCTAATGTATAGCGAATTATACAATTATTTTTTATATATATAGCGAAAAATAAATATTTATATTTATTATGAAACACAATTATGTAAAGTATAGTTATAAAAATAAATATAATTTTTATATTTGCTATACGTAAAAGTTACTCTATTGATATTCATATATTTTTATAACGCATAACACTATAAATCAGTTAATATTGATTGATGACAGAGGAGAAGCTACGTTGAAGGAGAGTGTCCAGAAAATACTGTAGAGGTCATATCTCAATTATTATAAAGTATTCAATAAATAAATATTACTTCAAACATTTGTCTGGCAGCATACATCATCTTTATTAGTATAGCAGCAATATAATTATGTGTAGCTTGTTTGGTTGGTAAGTATTTAAAATAAAATATTTATTTCTAATAATAATATTGGAATATAAGTAAAAATGAAACGATTTTTTTCATAAAAACGTATGGTACAACAATTCCCAACAAATTATGAAATGAACAAAAGTTGCATTGAATTTGTAATAATTTACATGGATTATATAATTATGCCTCGTTATAAGGGGAAAACTCTAATCTAATCATGTAAGTCAATGACAAAATTATGTAATTAAACGTTAATTTCAATTTTTGTGTTTAGATTCCTTAGATCTAGTTCCTTTTGACCTCGTACGTAACATAGCTTCAAATTATCAAGATGGTTTATTAGGTAAAATGATCGTAGTTATAGTTTCTCTTAATAGTCTTTGCTTTTTTGATTGTGTCATTATCATAGTACTCCTATTATTAGGTTACGACATTATATTATTTTGTTATTATTTATTTCATCCGTTTAAAAAAGAATGTCTCTATTTTCTTTTTAATTTGTTTAAAAAAGAATGACTCCTTTTCTTTTTTGGTAACACTTTACTTCCTCTGTCTGATATTGTTTGTAATGATTTCTATTTTTAGAGTCAAACTATAAATACTTTGAATAACATTTTAAGATGCATTTTTTCATCATATTAATATGTAAAAAATTTGTAATATATAGTACTTTTCATATAGTTTTAGAATATCTAGTTTTTTTATTTAAAATATCAAATTAATGTGATTTAATTTACCTTTGAAAATTATTCAAATTGAATTTCAATAAGCGCAATATGACAAACATTTGCGGACAGAGGGAGAAACTTTAACTTTCCACGTTGCATGTTGGGACCACAAGATTAAAGAGCATTTTGGTATATTTGACGTAACTTTAATTTAAAATCACAAGATTAAAAAAATCTTCTTTCTTTTCTTAAATTTCGTTTCAAGTTATATTATTTTTTATACGTAACAATGTCGAAGGTTTAAAACCAGCCACGTGATTGAGAAATTTACCAAAATAGTGTCATTTTCAGTGCCAACTACCTCTTCTTTGAACGTTCCACCTACCAAAACTCCAAACGCAAACCATTGTTTTGTATAAATAATAACTAAAAACACACTCTCTAAAAAAATAAATCTCATCAATGGCTTTATTTTTAATTGTTCTAACTTCAATAGCCCTAATTTTCTTAGCTCATAAACTCTACCACCGTCTCCGATTCAAATTACCACCAGGTCCACGGCCGTTACCGGTGGTCGGAAACCTCTACGACATTAAACCAGTGAGATTCCGATGCTTCGCCGATTGGGCCCAAACATACGGCCCGATTTTCTCAGTTTACTTCGGTTCACAGCTGAACGTCGTCGTAACTACAGCTGAATTAGCGAAACAAGTATTGAAAGAGAATGATCAGAATTTAGCAGATCGATTTAGAACTAGACCTGCTAATAATTTGAGTAGAAATGGGATGGATTTGATTTGGGCTGATTACGGTCCTCATTATGTCAAAGTAAGGAAGCTTTGTAATCTCGAACTTTTTACTCCTAAAAGACTTGAATCTCTTAGGCCTATTAGAGAAGATGAAGTTACTGCCATGGTGGAAAGTATTTTCAATGACTGTACTAAGCCTGGTATGTTAATTTTAGTATTTTATTGCTTATTGAAGCTAGATTTATATGATACGTTATGCATTTTTGTATCAAATTAAAGCTCTTTGAGTCTAGTTTTCAATGATTCAAACAGTTCGTCGTTGGGACTTTTTTATGTTCAATTTATTGAATCTATTCATGTGTGCTAACTGTAATGCTTAATACTCTGCAGATAATAGGGGTAAAAGCCTGTTGATGAGAGAGTACTTGGGATCAGTAGCATTCAACAACATTACAAGGCTAACTTTTGGTAAAAGATTCATGAATGCAGCTGGTGAGATTGATGAACAAGGCCAAGAATTTAAGGGCATTGTATCTAATGGCATCAAAATCGGTGGAAAACTTCCCTTGGCAGAGTATGTTCCATGGCTCCGTTGGTTTTTCTCAATGGAAAACGAGGCACTTGTGAAACACTCTGAACGTAGAGACCGGTTAACAAGAATTATCATGGAAGAACACACTTTGGCTCGCAAACAAACTGGTGATACTAAGCAGCATTTCGTCGATGCCTTGCTTACTCTTCAGAAGCAGTATGATCTTAGTGATGACACTGTTATCGGCCTCCTCTGGGTAAGTACAAGTTGTATATATCTTGTACATGTGCATGTCATTGTGTTTAGCTAGTAAAAGATAAAGTCACGAGGTTAGCTTCAATTGGTTAAATAACTATAATTGGGGCTATAACTTAGTTTCAGATAGGGACTATGCGAGTGCATTTATGCGATAAAGAACGAACCATCTTTTGAAAATGAATCTCTGACATGATAGAGAACTAACAATATGAAAATGCTATATGTATATTGAGTATGCAAGTACAATGATGTGTCTGTGACATGATAAAGAAGAATCCATATTTGAAAGTATGTCTATGACATGATCAAGAACTAGCAATATGAAAATGTATATATGTATGCAGACTTGCAGAGTATGCAATAATAAATTGTCTATGACATGATAAAGAATGAATCGTCTTTTGGAAAATGTGTCTGTGATATGTCTAAGAATGAACAATTTGAAAATGTATATATGTACATTGATGTGTTTATGATACGAGTAAGAAGGAACAATATTTTGACATGAGAGCAAGAACTTTGGAAGGATATTGTATATTTGTTAGCCCAAGGATTTGAAAAGGTTAGGATTTTGGGTATGATGATTGATATTTATGTTGATGTGGTTTCAACATCAACAACATTCCCAGAGGGGTTTGGGAACGGTAGAGTGCATGCAGACCATACCCCTACCTCATGAAGGAAGAGAGGTTGTTTCTGAAGGACCTTTGGCTCAAGTGCAGCAAATCGATGCTGAAAATATATAGGACTCAATGAACTGTCTAGTATTTAGTTTTTGCATATAATCATACAAATTGTATCTTTCATTCTCATTCATATTAAATGCTTGTACTTGAAATTGTGCAGGATATGATTACAGCAGGAATGGACACAACAACAATAACAGTAGAATGGGCAATGGCAGAGCTAGTTAGGAACCCAAGGGTGCAACAAAAGGCTCAAGAGGAACTTGACAGGGTTATTGGATCGGACCGAATCATGTCAGAAACCGATTTCTCTAGACTTCCTTACCTTCAATGTGTAGCCAAAGAGGCTTTAAGGTTGCACCCTCCAACTCCCCTAATGCTTCCACACAAGGCCAGTGCCAGTGTCAAAATTGGCGGTTATGACATTCCCAAGGGAGCCATTGTACACGTGAATGTTTGGGCTGTGGCTCGTGATCCAGCAGTGTGGAAGGACCCGTTGGAGTTCAGACCAGAACGCTTCCTTGAGGAAGACGTTGACATGAAGGGCCACGACTATCGGCTACTACCATTTGGTGCAGGAAGGCGTGTCTGCCCTGGTGCACAACTTGCTATCAACTTGGTCACTTCTATGTTGGGTCACTTGTTGCATCATTTTACTTGGTCTCCGCCCCCGGGTGTTAGCCCCGAGGATATCGACTTGATGGAGAACCCCGGAACAGTTACTTACATGAAAAATCCAATACAAGCTATTCCTATTCCAAGATTGCCTGCACACTTGTATAAACGTGTGCCAATGGATATGTAACAATCTTGTTTACTTCTTTTTCTTTCGAGTCTTGAATTTTTAGGTACTTGATGAGTTTGTTGGGGGCATTTTGGGTATGTAATGTTTGTTTTAAATTCATATCACAAACTTTATATATTATCTTGCAATAATTAGAAGACAATTAAATGGTGTTGTATTAAGTCCTTTGATAATGCATTTTTGTATTAAGGACAAATATCGCCGTGTAAATTGTTCAAATGTTGTATTATCTTTGTCTTCTTTTCGTTTTGTTTGTTTATTCCTTCATATTTTGCGTCGCATCTCTTATACATACCATTTTTCTAGCTTGTTTCAACAGAGACTAAGCAAGTAAAAATGTAATCTCATAATAAGCAAATATATTACCAAGAATAATGATATATATTGACCCAAAAAAATCATGGGGTGTTCTTGTTTAAGATGCTATTACATTTATATTTCAAGAATTTGTGCAAATATATACCCAACGCATTCAAGTTTTGCTTATCCTACAGGACTTAAGAACAAGTTAACAAGATGGGTAGATAGATCTGAAGTTAAACTTTGTCAAGATTAATATTATACATTGTACGTCCAAAATTATTTGAAATGTATACACGGGTAAAAAATAAAATGAAAAAGTAATAATCATTCCAATCGATAGGTTATTTCAGTCTGATCTTATTTGCGTTATTGCTCAATCATCGTATTTGACTAGTTATCTATCAGGTTCGTGTTTGCAATCTTGATGTTTTCGTCAAGTGATAGGCCCAATGGGTTTAAACCCAAAAAAGAAGAATGGACTTAGTTCAGACCCATAGGCCCATTACCATTTATGTCCATTAAGTCATGGGCTTATTTGATCTGATTAACTTTTTTATTTAGGTAAGTTTGATTTGTATGCAATTATACATATTCAAGTTTGAAATATTTCTACTTTTCTAGATTTTCAATGTGAATTTTGGTCTAGTCAATAGCCTAACAAAAATGACTATTCTAGTTTGAGTATAATCACACCTCACAATTAATTACATAATTTTTTTTCTACCAATACGTTATTTTAGTCGTTAATGTAAAAATAAAATTTATATAAAAATAATTAAGACTGTAATAGAGTGATAAAATATATTTTTTTATTCTTTAAAGAAATGTTTTTGCATTTGAGCGCTATTAAATATGATGTTACCTTGTATTAAAGGTCTTAAAGAAGCGCTTTCAATATAAAGTATAATATTTACATTAATCCTAACTTTAATATTTGATCAAGTTTAAGGTTTGATTTAGTCGATTAAAACTAAAGTCGTGACTCGTGCACTAATCCTGCATATTCTGACTAATATGCCACCCTAATTTCAATATTATAGACTACTAATTTTTTCTAATTTTGAATTAAAAGAGATACATGCAAACATTAAAATTACAATTTTCCAACATCAACACCATAGTCTTATAAAAAGAAAATTATATCGTACACTTATATTGACAAACTCGAAATCGTAATTTGATGCGTAAAAATACAAGTAATCGAAATTTTCTTGCCAGTTAATTCTCATAAATGACTCTTTCTAAAGAATGTGAGAAAACTTTAGATTATGGTCTAAAATAAGCTTACGAATATTCACTGGTATATAGTTTATTTAAGGACAACTTTCACATATAGCAAATAAAAAATTTAATATTTGTATGCTATAGCAAAGTTTGCATAATTGCGCTCCATAGCAAACGTAGAAACTGTATAATTCGCTATACATATACAGATGAAACAAATTGTATAAATCGAAGTGTATAAAACAAGAAAGAGAAAGACACTTGGGCAGAGAGCTGTATTAAAACGAATTGTATTATTATAAGTGTATAGAACGTTTATATACAATTTGAATTTGTATAAAATGAGAAAGAGAGAAAGACAACAGAGACTTGACAAGGAATATACAATTGAATCGAATTTTATAAAGAGAGAAATTAGGTACAATTTGAAATTGTATAAAACGAGAAAGAGAGAAAGGCAAGAGAAACTGGGCAGGGGAGTATTTTTATTGTATAATTATAAGTGTATAGGACGAAAATATATGTACTTGCATGTGTATATACAATTTTCTCACGCTTTATACAAACAGAAACGCAATTTATACATTTCGCTTCTGTTTGTATAAGTGAAAAAGGCGAGGATGGCGAGCGAGATTTAGGAAAGTGACGAGCGAGATCTGGAAGAGGGGAGAGAGGGAAACAAAAATAGTACTTCTAATCAAATTCAAAATAAAATAATCTTATAATTTATTTAAAAGTTATTATATTTATCCCTCGTATAAAACGAACGCTTAAAATTTATATTCTAGATTTTGGAACTAGATGGTCATGATCTTGAAATTAGCAAATTTATTCAACATTTATTATAATGTCAACATTTGAAATGGTCAAAATTATGTCATGAAAAGATGTATCTGCGTAAGGGTCCGCAGCATTTAATGACCCATAAAATTAGGCCTACAACTTGGTTGCCCATTTACTCATTTGGCCCAATTTGTAAATTTAACCATTCTACCTAAGTTTCTTTAGCTCATTTAATGTTGTAATACTAATTAAGATTCTAGAAAAGTAAATTATGATATGCTTTAATTTTATTTTAGGTTAATAATAACTCTAATTAATTTGACCCATATCAATTTATTCCGTGTAATATATAGTCATTTAAATTTAAATGATATATATATAAGTTGAAATAACTTTTGGCTTTACTGAAATTTAAATTTGAGTTTCACGATTCTGAATCACTTAGGTCACACTCAAATCATATCTTATTTCTAGTTTTACTTCCCAATAATGCAATTTCTTTTCAAAAATCAACAACAATAAGTTTTTCTATTATAAAAAAGGTAATGCTAAATGATCAGAAATTGTAAAAAATTATAATATTTTTTTATATTTTAAAATAAACTAATTTTTCTTCCATTTCTAATTAAAAAGATAAAAATATAAAAAAAACTAAAAATAACAGAGATAAAATACCGTTCTGGCCAATAAAAATATCCAAAAGTTCATACTTATAAACTTAATAACCTTTGTAGCTAGTTTCTTTCTCATTTAATGTTGTAGTTGTAAGGATTCTAGAAAAGTAAACTATAATCTACTCTGATATAATTTTTTTATTTGATAATATGGATCAGGGTTAGTTTGATGCACCTTAATTACACTTTATATTATATCTACTGATACTTTTTATTTATACAAATATATCAAGTTTTGGACAATATGAAAAGAAATTACTTTAGCCAAACTTGCAAACAACATGAATATTGTGTATACAAGTGATGTATATTATCATTTTATCAAATATTTTCTTCTTTAGTATACATGAGAAATTTGTTTTTTACTATAAATAGTAAGGACCCCACAAAGCCTTGATCACACTATATATCTTTACTCAAATTAGATATGTTTGACTAGTCAAAGGTTGAAAGTTTCTTCATATAAATCCATAATTTTGCTATGTCATGTATTTATTTTATACATGTCTATCTTTTTTAAAGCAAATATACTTTCAAAAAATATAATATATTAATACATCGATTTTAGTTTTAATATAAATATTATAATAACTATACCTCGATATCAAGTCTGCTAAGAATTTAATATATAGATTAAAATTGTTTTTTATTGTTCTATTCAAGCTTATTTCAATTTAAAAATCATATATATTCTATTTTGAGTCTTTTTAAATATATTATTTTTTAATCTCATATTTGATATTCGATATCTATCATAAAGTTTTCGATGTCGTCATTTAATGTAGAAGCAAGCTAGCTATAGTAGTAGCTGAAATACACTAGTCAGTTTAGTTGAATATTTCAGATTCAGAAATAATTGTAAATTTTAGTTGAATATTTCTTTCTGTGAGTTTCGATAAATTAAATTAAAAATCATTTGCATTAATAAGTAGGCCTTGGCTTTAGGGATAACAACAAAGTGGCTGATTGTTGCTGCAAAGTCTTCAAGTAGATAATTAAGGACATAATATTTTATAAAATACACAAAATAAAAATGAGTATATATATTTTAATTTTTAATAATTTAACAAAATTTGTGACATTTAGGAATTATAAATATCTATTATAAACAAAATATCCCTCATTACCAAAAAATATGTTGGCTTTATTGCAAAATAGGAACAGCATAGTTAAATTAATTTGTCAACTATATACAATTATGAATCAAAGAAATAAGCAATCCTTAAAAAAAAATCAACAAGGAATAATGAATTCCAAATTAGTTTTTTTGCCAAAAGAAAATACATTTTTTGTACATAGAAATTTATAATTATATTTATCTATATGTAATTGATATTAATTTCTTTTAACTTCGTCGTGTACTTACTTCTTTATATTTTAAATTATTCTTATAAAAATTTTAACTTTGCTACGATTTTGACCACATATGATCACTATGAATTGATCTATGTAAATTATAATATATATATATATCATTATTGCCTCTTTAATAAAATTTTTAAAAGGAAGCATATATAAGTTATATACACCTATGCAGTTGGTATAAGTAATTTTTTTTCTTATTTCATACCAAATGAGATTAGATAAGTTATCTAATAATAATAAATAACTGTAACTTTACAGGTTTTTTTTTTTTTTTACACCAAACCGTGTAATATATCTAAATCTCAAAAGAGCTTTAAATATATTATAGTACCACGACTTTTTCTTCTTTGAGGGAATTAAAAAAGTAGTATTTAAAGGGGGCCTTAGCCTGTCTTTATTTCATTAAAAAACAAAACATTACTATCCCATAATGGCTTTTCCTTTAGTACTCTCCCTATCAATATTATTCATCTTTTTATGTTACAAACTCTATCACCGTCTCACGGCCAAGCTACCTCCAGGACCTTGGCCATGGCCAGTTATTGGAAATCTCTTTAGCTTAACGCCGATCAGGTTTCGATGTTTCGCTGAATGGGCTCAAATTTATGGGCCCATCTTTTCTTTTTACCTCGGATCACAATTAAACGTGGTGGTGAGTAATGCAGAACTTGCTAAACAAGTACTTAAAGATAATGATCAAAATTTAGCCAATAGGTTTAGAACAAAACCTCTTGAAAATGTGAGTAAAAATGGGAAGGATTTGATATGGGCCGATTATGGGCCTCATTATGTAAAAGTAAGAAAAGTTTGTAATCTTGAGCTTTTTACTCCAAAGAGACTTGAAGCTCTTAGGCCCATTAGAGAAGATGAAGTTAATGCCATGATTGAAAGTATATTCAAGGACTGTACTAAGCCTGGTATGTCAATTTTATTTTACTTTTTAACACCGATATCGCTATTTAATTTCAATCATACGTATGTCTAAAGTTTAAGCGAAAATAACTAAACATCAATCATATACTCAAAGTTTAGCTATAATCGTGTCAGAGGTTATTTATGAGTCGATAATTTTTTTTTTGACGTATTTAATTAATTATAAGTTAAGAGTGAAAACTCGACTGAGTCAAATATTAGATGAAAACGATAGGAGCATCGTTATCATTTCGTTAGTCAAATACTACTATTAAAATACGTAATCAAAGTACATTAATTAAATCAATAATCATTAAATGGAATTTTATTAACAATTTTTAATTTAACATTGCTGCGTATAAATACTTCTTTTCAACTTGCAAGGGTTAAGTCTATTATTTTTTTGACCAGTCAAAAGATATTGGAGATAGACTTAAAAGTAATCTTATAGCACACGCTTTATAAAATAAAATAATAATATTTTTTTACGTAATTCATAGTCAAATAATTTACTTAATCGATCATTATCCTACCTTGGTTAATATTTTATTATACTTATGTTTAGAAAGTGATATTAAATTAAGTACACATATAGCTTTCACAATCATAAAAAAAGGTACATGTATAGTAGGTAAACCGAATATTCTAATTAAACAAAGGTGATACATATAAATTTCTTGAAATTTAAGTTATATACACTGAAGTTTAGTGTAACGTTAGATGTTTTAACTTCAAAAGCTTTTATATCGCGTGCAGGCAATGTTAATAAAAGTATGATGCTAAGGGGGTACTTGGGATCAGTAGCATTCAACAACATAACAAGGCTAACATTTGGAAAAAGATTTATAAACTCACAAGGTGAAGTTGATGAACAAGGTAAAGAGATGAAAGCCATAGTAACAAATGGAATAAGAATTTCAGGAAAACCTAATTTGGGTGAATTTGTACCATGGTTACGTTGGGTATTTAAAGATGACAATGAAGCTCTTGAGGCACAAGATAAACATTTGGATGAATTTACAAGACTTATAATGGAAGAACACACAATTGCTAGAGAAAAATCTGGAGAAACAAAACATCATTTTGTTGATGCTTTACTTACCCTTCAAAAGGAGTATGATCTTAGTGATGACACTATTATAAGCCTCTTTTGGGTACGTACCTACGTTTAACTTTCATATACTGATAGTAATATAAAACTTTAGTATTAATATAACTTATTATCAATTGTATAGGATATGATAGCAGCAGGAATGGATACAGTAGCTATAACAGTTGAATGGGCTATGGCTGAACTAGTAAAGAATCCAAGAGTTCAACAAAAGGTTCAAGAAGAGCTAGACAAAGTTATTGGATCGGATCGAATCATAAATGAAACAGATATCTCTAATCTCTCCTATCTACAACATGTTGTCAAAGAATCACTAAGATTGCACCCTCCAACTCCACTAATGTTGCCTCATATGGCAAGTAACAATGTCAAAGTAGGTGGTTACAATATTCCTAAAGGTTCAATTGTACATGTTAACGTGTGGGCGTTAGGTCGCGATCCAAAAATATGGAAAGAGCCATTGCAATTTAGGCCAGAGAGATTTATGGAAGAGGATGTTGACATGAAGGGACATGACTATAAGTTATTACCATTTGGTGCTGGTAGACGTATATGTCCAGGAATGAACCTTGCAATTAATTTGGTGACATCTATGTTAGCACATTTGTTGCACCATTTTGTTTGGTCACTTCCTAATGGTGTTAAGGTTGAAGATATTGATATGATGGAGAGTCCTGGCACAGTAACATACATGCAAACTCCATTACATGTTGTTCCTACTCCTAGGTTACCTAGAAACTTATACAACACATGTTCAATGAACATGTAAAATCATTTTATTTTTAAACTACTACACAGTATGTAACATCTTTTATTCTTGTGTTGGTTATGTCATATGTTATTTTACTTTCACCTTGTAACATCTTTCTGAAATAAAATTTATCAATTATTTTTATTTTGAAGTACTAGAGAAATTGCAATATGTATGTCTCCAATAAGGGGTATTCATTGGTTTGGGTGGATTATTGATCATGATCAAATCAAAATCCAATCCACTTAATCGGTTTTAAAATTATCAAAAATCTGAATGAAGAAAGGAAAGGGATAATTTATAACCAAATTAAAAAAGAAAGTAGTTTTTTTTTAAACGAACAAAAACCAAATATTTTTCATCCTCCGTTTGTTTAAAAAAATGACCAACTTTTTTTAAAAAATTTGGTTATGAAAGAATGATTCCTTTTCTTTTTTTATAATACTTTAATTTCAGTTTTTACATATCATGTTTAAGGCCAAAAGATTAAAGAGAATTTTGATATATTTGACATGATTTTTTAATTTTTATTTTATTTTCTTAAACTTTATGTTAAGTCAAACTAGACTCTGAGATAATAATATCTCGTACTAATGTGTAGTTGAAGTTAGTAATTAAAGTAGCTAGCTACTACTTCAATAAAAATAAACCTTATGTTTTATGTAATATTATCATATTAGTATTCTTTTAAATAAGAGGATTTTTTAGTAAGGAGACGGAGACACTATGAGCTAAGATAGTTTTGTTCACATAACACATTACTCAAATTAGATAACATTCTAAAGTTAAAAACTTTTTTCCCTTCATACAAAGCCAGAATTTTGTTATGACATGCTTATTTCAAGGTGACATATCTAAGTTAGAAACATAAGAAATAATTTTTTAAAAAAATTAAAGTCAGTTACGTTATAATTCGATATATAAATTATAGGGATAATGCACAAGTACCCCCTTAACCTATGTCTGAAATTTCAGAGACACACTTATACTATACTAAGGTCCTAATACCCACTGTACTTATTTTATTAACTACCCCTTTTCGGCCTACGTGACACTATCTTGTGGGCCCAACGTTGATTGATTTTTTTTTAAGCTGGTGCCACGTAAGCCGAAAAAGTGTAAAAAAATTACTCATAAAATAAGTTTAGGGGTAATAGGACCTTAGTATAGTATAAGTGTGTCTCTGAGATTTCAGGCATAGGTTAAGATGATACTTGTGCATTTTCCCTAAATTATATACATCATCTTTCATATTATTATTCAAAAATTAGTTCATGAGAAAATTATTTAAATTCATATAAAAAAATCAATTCCTTTAAATTTTCGATGTAGGAGGACTCTTAATTCATTTTTAATCACATGTCGATTGGTTTTACAATGGTAATCAATCTATTGCAACTCTCTAAAATATTCCGACCAAAAAATTGTTGCAAATTAACGTAAACTTCAGTTGAATAGTAATCTTTCTATCCCATATTAGTTGATCGTTTTATTAAAAATAGTTATCTTATATTAGTTGCAATATTTTACTAAATCAAGAAAATATTAATTAAAAATTTTCTATATTACCCTTACGATTAATTTTTTTTTAAAAGTGTTCACAAAGTTTGTAAAATTTCAAAGAAGTTTTTTAAAAGATAAAGTAGTAAAAAAATTTTCTTATTTATATATGATATCTTAATATATGTATTAAAAAAAATAATCAATTGATACGAGACGGGAGTATTTCGACCAATATAAAATTCAAATTCATGTAAAATTTTAGTTGAATGTTTCTTCCTTGAATTCAACAAAGAAATTTTTGCATTAATTAGCTCCAGAATATTCAAAAAATACTCAGTCGTTCAAACTAGTGCGTATGACTAGAATTTTAACCTATTGTAAAAATATCATTTACTATTTATGATGTTAATTTTAACACTATTTGAATATAAAAAATAGTTTATAATAAGTGTTTTTTCTCACCTTATGCATATTTAATATTTGCACCTACAAGAAAGTGGCAAGGTAGTTTTTTTTTTCTTGTAAAATTATCGTGATTATTTGATAGATAAAAAACTAGCTCCTAAATATTAAGTATGCATTATTAAAGTGATGATATTAAATATTTTTAACTAGTCCATCAGTAATAATATAAAAACCCAAGATCTTAAAAAAATAAATAGAAATTTTGAGAAGAAAAAAGAGTCCCCATTAATGTGGATATGATTTGAAAAATCAAGATAGTCATGCCGCTAGCAATAAGTAACTTCGTATTAATTGTCAACTGAATTTACTAATCAATGAAGCTAAGGTCAATATTGAATAGTAATCAACAATTTTTTTCTCTCCAAGTTGATCAAAAATTCACAATTAGCACGCGAATTTAAAGATACAAGGGGTTTATTTAGAATCTCTTCGTTAAAACACTATATTATATATATAGAGTTCAATTTATTTTTATGTATCGAAAAATTCTTTTGGCCAAAAAATTGGTCAGAATAGTAAATAACGTATTTCACACTATGTTACTTTACCTATTTGAATATTTTTACTTTTTTAATTTTAATATCTTTTAATTAAAAATGAAAAAATTTAACAGTTTATTTTAAAATAAAAAGAATATTATAAACTTTTTAAATTTCTGCCTAAATTTTTGATCATTTAGCATTACCTTATATGTGTATATAATAAGCGTTAAATTTCTTTAATTTCTTCGTTTATTCACTTTTTTTATGTTCACATCCATGTGAAGGTGATTTGATCATGTAAATTAAATATGATATCATTATGGGCTTTTTCATAAAATTATCAAATTCCTAAAAGTTAAAATTTGCAAAGAATTGGATTTAAGTTACCCCCACGATGATAATTTAAGTTTTTTTAAATAAAATAAAATATTAGCGGGCCTTTTTAATAATATATACATGTAAGACTCAAAAAAAATTTGAGAGTATAGTCTTAAAAATAGGACTTATATTATCTTCATAGATTAAAATAATTTTCTCCCCACCTACCGTGTATATATCTAAAAATCTCAAACTAATATAAATATATTAAAGTATATGACTTTTTCTCCTATGAGGGAATTGAAAAATTAGTATTTAAAGGGGGCCTTAGCTTGCCTTATTTCATCACACACAATTATATTCATTTATTTTCTCCCATAATGGCTTTTCCTTTAGTACTCTCTCTTTCAATATTTATCATCTTTTTATGTTACAAACTCCACAACCGGCTTACGGCCAAGCTACCTCCAGGTCCTTGGCCGTGGCCGGTTATTGGAAACCTTTTCAGCATAACGCCAGTGAGGTTTCGATGCTTTGCTGAATGGGCCCAAATTTATGGGCCGATTTTTTCTTTTTACCTTGGGTCACAACTAAACGTGGTGGTGAATAATGCGGAACTTGCTAAAGAAGTTCTTAAAGATAATGATCAAAATTTGGCTAATAGGTTTAGAACAAAACCTCTTGATAGTGTGAGTAAAAATGGGATGGATTTGATTTGGGCTGATTATGGACCTCATTATGTGAAAGTAAGAAAACTTTGTAATCTTGAACTTTTTACTCAAAAAAGACTTGAAGCTCTTAGGCCAATTAGAGAAGTTGAAGTTACTGCCATGATTGAAAATATTTTCAAGGACACAACTAAGCCTGGTATGTGTATATTATTGAACATGGATACATATTTTATTAGTATTTAATATCTATAGTATATTTTTTTGCATGTTATTATCTATCTATTTTTAAAAAAAATTATTTTCATATTTACTTACTTCAGAATAAGTTAGGATTGATAAAAAGGTTATACACATAAACTTTAAGTAAATTCTGATTAATTGATTATGCGTGAACTTCAAACGGAGCCTAAAGGGTACAAAATATTAACAAAAATTCCAAAACGGTATATAAAATTTTATATTAACCAAAACGGCAAAATCGCTGCATCAACAGCGATTTACTTTCCCGGAAAAAGCAAAATCGCTGCCGAAGCAGCGATTTTGCAAAATGTGAATTTTTTTTTAAAAAAAATGAAATCGCTACCTAGGCAGCGATTTTAATTTATTTTAAAAAAAAGTCGCTGCCTAGGCAGCGATTTTTAAAAAAAAATTTTTTTTTTTTTAAATGCGGAAGTCGCTGCCCAGGCAGCGACTTTTAGAAAAGAAAATTTTTGAAATATGCAATGTCGCTGCCTGGGCAGCGACTTGTATAATTTTTATTTTTTTTTTAATTTTTAAATTTTTTTCTTTAAAAAAATGTGGAAACAATGTGGAAATTTAAAAAAAAAAAAGATTTTTTTAAAGCAACAATTTTATAAGATAAAAAAAAGTTATAATATTTTTTTTATAAAATCGCTACTTTAAATTTTATTTTTTAAAAAAAATTATTTGTGGAAGCGATTTACATATATTTTTTAAAAAAAATTATAAATCGCTGCGTAGGCAGCGATTTAATAAATTTATAAATTGGTTAATATTTTTGGAAAATCGCAGCGATTTTCATATTTTAAAAAAAATTATAAATTTTTTAAATCGCTGCCTACGCAGCGATTTATAATTTTTTTAAAAAAATATGTAAATCGCTCAGCGAATTTATAATTTTTTTAAAAAATATGAAAATCGCTGCGATTTTCCACAAATAATTATTTTAAAAAAATAAAATTTAAAGTAGCAATTTTATAAAAAAAATATTATAACTTTTTTTTATCTTATAAAATTGCTGCTTTAAAAAGAATTTTTTTTTAAAAAAATTTCCACATTGTTTCCACATTTATTTTAAGAAAAAAAATTAAAAATTTAAAAAAAAAAAATTATACAAGTCGCTGCCTGGGCAGCGACTTGCACATTTCAAAATTTTTTTTTTATAAAAGTCGCTGCCCAGGCAGCGACTTCCACATTTTTTTAAAAAAAAAATTCTTTTTTAAAAATCGCTGTCTAGGTAGCGATTTCATTTTTTTTAAAAAAAAAAATTCACATTTTGCAAAATCGCTGCCTCTGCAGCGATTTTGCTTTTTCCGGGGAAGTAAATCGCTATTGATGCAGCGATTTTGCCGTTTTGGTTAATATAAAATTTTATATACCGTTTTGGAATTTTTATTAATATTTTGTACCCTTTAGGCTCCGTACTCTTCAATCATATGTGTCTAAAGTTAAAGTAAAAATTAATTAATTTTAGTCGTATACACATCCGATATTTTGTGTAGTTTGGTAATTAAAATAGGCATAATACATGTATTAGATCTTAAACTTGGCTTCAAATTTTAACTTTGACCTCCAACTTTCATAATGCACAAACAGACACTTTAACTATTCAACTTTTAAATAAATAAACACATGAGTCCTGCATGACACAATACACGTAGGACACAGGATAAAAAAATGACATGTGGGACACGCGTGTCTATTTGTTCAACTTTATACAAGTTTAAATGTCTATTTGTGCACATCCAAAGTTGAAGGACATAAATATGATTTGAAGCCAAGTTAAATGGCACATTTATGTATTATCCCATTAAAATATAGTCTAGTTTTAGATTATTATTTTCTTTTTCTTTTTAACGTGTTTAATTGGTTAAGAATAAAAACTCTTGACTGTAGACGAAAATGATGGGAGTATTAGATCAATCATTGTCATGATTTCTTTGATCAAATAATATTCAAAACCTTCATGAAAGGGGGTTTAATTATATAAATAATGATTAAATGGAATTTAGTTAGAAGTATTTTATTAAATTAAATATTGTTCAACTCGAAAGTCTTTTCTTTAACATTCCAGTCAATAGGAGATAGAATTGAACCATACCACACCCTTTTTTTAAAAAAAAACATATTTTCTTAATAAACAATACAATAATATAATATTAAATACAATAGTCAAAGTGATATTAATTATTTGATCATCATACTTTTGTTAATATGTTATTATACTAGGGTTTAGAAAGTGATATTGAAGTACATATTCGATTCATAGAGTTTAAATTCTGAATTTATCTTTGATGACTGTCCAGGTAATGATAGTAAAACGATGACGCTAAGGGAATACTTGGGATTAGTATCATTCAACAACATAACAAGGCTAACATTTGGAAAAAGATTTATAAACTCAAAAGGTGAAGTTGATGAACAAGGTGAAGAGCTTAAATCCATTGTAACAGATGGGATAAGAATTTCTGGAAAACCTAATTTGGGAGAATTTGTACCATGGTTACGTTGGGTATTTAAAGATGACAATGAAGCTCTTGAGTCACAAGATAGACGTTTGAATAAATTTACAAGACTTATAATGGAAGAACACACAATTGCTAGAGAAAAATCTGGAGAAACCAAACATCATTTTGTTGATGCTTTACTTACCCTTCAAAAGGAATATGATCTTAGTGATGACTCTATTATTAGCCTCTTTTGGGTAAGTATACGTATACTAGTTAATATAATTCAACTTATATACACTGACATCACGATTTTCATATTAATTATATTTTTTTTTGTGTGTGTAGGATATGGTACAAGCAGGGACAGATACAATAGCTATAACAGTTGAATGGACTATGGCTGAACTTGTAAGGAATCCAAGAGTTCAACAAAAGGTTCAAGAGGAGCTAGATCGAGTTATTGGATCGGATCGAATCATAAATGAAACAGATATCTCTAACCTCTCCTATCTACAACATGTTGTCAAAGAATCACTAAGAATGCACCCTCCAACTCCACTAATGTTGCCTCATATGGCAAGTAACAATGTCAAAGTAGGTGGTTACAACATTCCTAAAGGTTCAATTGTACATGTTAACGTGTGGGCGTTAGGTCGCGATCCAAAAATTTGGAGAGAGCCATTGCAATTTAGGCCAGAGAGATTTGTTGAAGAGGATGTTGACATGAAGGGACATGATTATAAGTTATTACCATTTGGTGCTGGTAGACGTATATGTCCAGGAATGAACCTTGCAATTAATTTGGTGACATCTATGTTAGCACATTTGTTGCACCATTTTGTTTGGTCACTTCCTAATGGTGTTAAGGTTGAAGATATTGATATGATGGAGAGTCCTGGTACAGTAACATATATGCAAACTCCATTACATGTTGTTCCTACTCCTAGGTTACCTAGAAACCTATACACACATGTTGAGTGAAATACGTACCACACATTTATCAAAGCATCCTAGACTTTTTATCGATTCCCCTAAATTATAAGTCAGTAACGTCTTTTATTTTTGTATTACTTATTATATGTTGTATTTTAAGCCAATAGTTACTTTACTTTAATTTCATGTTTGATGAAGTTGTGACATTTTTTCTGGAATAAAATGTATGCATTATTTTTATTTTGAAGTACTAGAGAAATTTCGAAATGCATGTCTGCAATGTTTATTTTAGACAATAATGTAAAATGAACTTCAATAGCAAGAATACGCTCTAGCTCACGAATCTGCTGTTCTAACTCAAACCAGGAGAAAATAGGGGCTCCAAACGGGAGAAGAATAAGGCAAGCTGTCCTTTGACTAGTTTGTTGTTTTTTCGGGGGAATTTACTTGATAACGAAATTCCACTCATAAGCATATTCACATCGTGATCTAAGTTTCATTTCCTAGAAAAATATATATAGTACAACCCCTAAATATATTTATTATTGTATATTAAATTAAAACCGTCTTAATAATTCAAAAACGTTGTCATTTTTAAACCCAAAGCTTTTTACACCTATTTTACGCAGATTTTTACTAAGAAGAATCAAAAGAGTTTTTGAAAATAGAAAAATATTTTAATAGAAAACACTTTCTCTCATAGTAGAAGCAATTTTTTTATTGTGATTATGGATGTAGGAAAATCCTCTTTGAATATGTCAAAGATAATACTTTAATGGGAATTCATTTATTTCTGTTTGGTTGACTTGCTTTGATTTTGATGCATTTTATGTAACAGACTTATATATATGGTCCTAAAATATGAGTCTTGGATCCTTATAGACTAACAAAATATAAATAACTTATTCTCTCTGTCCTATTTATTTGTCCATATTTTCTCTTTTGGATGTCTCTATTTAGTTTCATTTTGATAAATCAAGAAAGGACAAATTCTTTTCCTATTATATCCTCATTTAAACTTCTTGAAAATTTCATAGTTTTAATTCATCATTTTTGAAATCATATTTAATAAGGGTAAGATTGTTACTTTACTATGTTAATTATTATTTTAATATGTGTGCTTTTTATAAAGTGGACAACTAAATAAGAACCGATTATAAATCCAGCATGGTAAGATTAGTGGATTTCAAATTAAAGTCCACATGCTTATTCATTTACGTACACATGAGGACTTTTTTTTTTTTAACTATTCATAGTAGGATGGTGACGCCATAAATAAGATAGCCTTGTTCATATTACTCAAATTAGATGGTATATAACTTATACATATTGACCATTCAAAAGTTGACTTCTTTTTTTCTTCTTTTCATATAAAACCATAATTTTGTTATGTCATGCTTATTTGAAGGTGATGTATCTAGTTTGAAAAAGTTTATTAATTCTTTAAAACAAAGTCCAAAGATCTTACTCTTAAAGACATGATGCATAAACATGATCATCAACTTAACGTCATTTGATAACTATGATTTTAAATTTCGGGTTTGCACAAGTAGACACTTAAACTTGTATAAAATTGAGCAAATTGGCTCATTCGTTCTACGTGACACCCTACATGGCTATTTTGTATCCTACGTGGCTTCCTACGTGTATTATGTCATGTAGGACATACGTGTCTAATTGTTCAATTTTATACAAGTTTAAGTATCTACTTGTGTCCACTCAAAGTTGAAGGACATAGTTATCCACTGAAGTCAAGTTAAGGATTACATTTATATATTATTATAATCTTAATATGAATATTACGATAATAGTTCTACCTCGATATATTATCATTCGATAAATGAATCATATTGTCTATGTATGGCTTTATTTAGGCTCATCACAGTCCAAGCATTGTATGTTGTTTGGATCCGCTCTAGCAGTTATGTTGTTTTAAATTTCATTACATGTTGATTAGTTTTACGGTGGTAAATAATAATGATCATCAATATATTGCAACTCTCTTTTTTTTTCCTCTTAAATTAAATATTTCGAAGAAAAAAAATTATTGCAAATTCACGTAAATTTCAGTTGAATATTTCGACTAAATATTGATGCAAATTCACGTCAAATTGAGTTGAATGTTTCTTTCTTGACTTTCAAAAGAAAAATAATTTGCATTAATTGGTAAGAGCCTTAATTTGCTTCACCCAATTAAAAATACTCAAGTCGTTCAAAATAAGAGTGCGTATGACTAGAATTTAAATATTTTCTAATTTATCTACAATATATCATTTATTATTTATGATATTTTAACATTATATTCTCTCGTTTATTTTAACTTATCCATCTTTAAATTGAGACACATCTTTAAATGTAATTAATAAAATGAAGTAAATAGTTTACTACATTATCCTTTGAATAGGGGCAGATCCACAATTATATGAACTCCCTTAATGGAAAATTAATCAATTTTTTATATATAAATAATAGATGTTCATGAACTCCCTTTAATGTCTTTGTGTATTTACTTTTGTATCTATCAAATTCTTTTAATAAAAATTCCAATTCTATTTTGGATAATACTAAATTCATTATTTTGAAAAATGAATAGCATAAGATAGAATAAGTATAAAATGATAGATAAGTGTTTTTCTTCTGAGCTTATTGGATTTGCATGAAAGTGAGAGAAAGGTAGATTAATTTATTAATGTAGATAGACATGCATAATTAATATATGATTATTTATATATATCTAAGTGTCAAATCATAAAAGAATCAAGTTGGTGATGAAGCAAATTATAATTTATTACGTATAATTGTCAACTCAATTTATGAATCAATAAATAAGGCGATATGGTCAAAATATGGAATAATAAACACACTTTTCTCAACTACTAATTCACTCTTTACAAGTTGGTCACAGTTAATGAGTTAGACCGCAAAGGGTTCCACTTCGCTATGTTTTTTCTTATTTTTATAACTTCAATTTGCTATATTTGAGTCGAAGATTTTTCAAAAAATAATTTATCTAATATTTTTACAACGTAAAATAATGATAAGGTCTGCATATATTCTACTCTCTCAAAATTTCACTATGAGATTTCACTGAATATATTGTTGTTGATCGCAAAGGTTCATTTAAACTTTCTTTGAAAAATCTATATTGTGTATATAAGATTAAAATAGTTTATATATATTCATTATTGGATTTTTTTTTACTTTGTTGTCTGTTTACTTTTTTATTTGTATAAATAAAAATGGTGACTCTACCACTTATTACTAACATATGCCATATGACTTGTGATTTGATAGGATAATTTTATTTTTTTACGTGTATATATCTATATCTCAAACTAATATTGAATATACTATTAAAGTAGGACTTTTTCTTCTGAGGGAATGAAAAAAATAGTATTTAAAGGGGGCTTAGCTTGCCTTATTTCATCACACACAATTATATTCATTTATTTCCCATAATGGCTTTTCCTTTAGTACTCTCTCTATCAATATTTATCATCTTTTTATGTTACAAACTCTACGACCGGCTTACGGCCAAGCTACCTCCAGGTTCTTGGCCGTGGCCGATTATTGGAAACCTTTTCAGCATAACGCCAATGAGGTTTCGATGGTTTGTTGAATGGGCCTGGACCCATCTTTTCTTTATACCTCGGATCACAACTAAATGTGGTGGTGAATAATGTGGAACTTGCTAAAGAAGTTCTTAAAGAAAATGACCAAAATTTGGCCAATAGGTTTAGAACAAAACCTCTTGATAATGTGAGTAAAAATGGGATGGATTTTATATGGGCTGATTATGGGCCTCATTATGTGAAAGTAAGAAGGGAAAATTGTATATAATAGCAAACTAATAACCTAAAATAAATGGAGTAGCTAGGGTTTGA
>NC_028646.1:76787978-76804784 GCF_001406875.1 Solanum pennellii | reverse complement strand
ATAAAAAACAAAAACCTAATAAAAGAGGGACTCTAATTGCTGGAAATCTGTCAAAACGCGGCTGGGTCGACGGACATGGCGACGGGTCGTCGTGGTCACGACGGGCCATCATGGACTCCGTCATACCATACTTTGTAAATTCTTTTGCTGCTCTCTTCCTTACCCTCGACGGCAGGTATGATGGATCGTCACAGGTACAATGGTCTGTCGAGGGTCTCCATTCCATAACACTTTAACTCTTGGAATTTGGTACTGGGACTACTTCTCTGATCTTCACGACGAACCAGCAGGACGGACCGTCATGGCTACGACGGTCCGTCACGCACCCCGTAACCCCACACTTGGTCAGACTTCCCCATCTTCCTTCAGCAGCGTCACTACGATGCCACTTACGGACCGTCACAGGCACGATGGACCGTCACAAGCTCCGTAGGTGGTACTTTTTTGCATTTCTTGCTCAAAAACTTCAGCGTTCATCTTTAGACAGATTTCCTGCAAATAAAGAGAAACTTACATAAAAATTAATACAAAAAGACTTTTGGACACACAATAAACTTAAGGAAAAAACATTAAAAATACCGTGAAACCACGGTATATCAACACCCTCAACATAAATTCGTTGTTTGTCCTCAAGCGACGCACTATGACTCACTACACTTTGTACAATAGTATCCATGTTTTATCTTTCGCAATCATTTGGTTATCAATCCCGATCAGTCTCATCATATTTATGCATGCTATCACTATTAGGCTTGAATTATGTGGAATCAGACCATGACACAGACTCACCACGCACTAACACCTATCCTCTTCAATTTCTCACCGAGGTGTTAATATTTCTGGTATTGCAACTAGTGTCCTCACTTCAAAACAATATCCTCATTTTTCACACAAGGATTTCAGTTTGATTATAAGGTTTACTTTTCAACACTCACTCTCAGAACAAATTTACAACTCATTCATACATATTGCCATAAGCTTGCCCTTATTTTCACAGCTCTAAGTTCGCTATACAACTTTTAGGATCACGATAGGACTTTCTTAGCTTGTAACATAGGCTCAGGGTCAGGTAGGGTATATTTAGGTATACTTCAGTGACTTTATGCCCTCCTTGACATATCGGCTAAACATACCTCTTTTCATCGTTTTATTTCACCCAATTTCTCATATTCTTTTACCTTGCTATTTTCCCCTCTTTCTCCATTTGTGTAAGTGACTCTCTTCTTTTCTTGCTTGTATTTATTGTATTTTATTTTTTTATTATTATTATTTCACTTTTCTTTCAACTGATTCTTCAGTTACTTTACTTTTGTTCTTTCTCTCTCTTTGTTCTTTTAACCCCACTTTTCAGAGCATTCCTCACAATAGCCACCCTCAACTCATGGCTTTGCCATGGTACACAATACCCAAAGTTGGGTCAGGGCCATAAAAGGGTTGTTTACTGCATTAGCCACCCTCAACTTATGCTTTTGGCATAGGCTGAGGTGCACATGTCCAAGGAGGGACCAGGGCCAACACATTATTCCCAGAAAAGATAAGTTGGGGTAAAAAAGAAAGGTCTAGTTTAAGCTCAAATCATTTGGATCAAAAAAGGATTATTTCATTTGTTTTGTTTTTTTATTTAGGCTAAAAATGGGCTATCTTGAACAAGGGCCTATGATCCTTTCCTAATTGTCTATTACAGCTTACTTTTAGCAGGACTAACCAGGCAAGTTCTAGCTTAGTACAAATAGTGGACTATTCAAATCTTCCTCACACTCACTTGACATCTCATTACTCTACCAGATTATGAGACACCTAGTTCGAATTTTAGACTTAGGGTCATGCAGTGGTGTACCTCTATGTCATGCTTAGAGCCATACATTTATCAATTACTATGCCTAGTCATGCATCATTTTCATTTCATCAGGATATCATTTTAGCCATCATGCTTCAGAGTTAAACTATGTACACAAGATATAGACATGCCGGTTCAATAGTAAAAATAATCACTCTTGGGGAAAAAGAACATAGGCAAGAAAACCCCAAAACATGATATTGAATTGGGCTACTCAGACTTCACCCTAGCACTCACTTTCCATTTACCCCACCCCCAACAAAAAGACATGCAATTGTCCCCAATGCATAAAAAATTGAAATACTAGAGTGGTAGGTGAAGCAAACCTGGGGCGCAAAGCGCAGACGATCAGCAAGCTGGTGGGTCCGGTTCCCCGGAACCCACTACCTCTGTAATCTGGACACCCTCAGTAGTGTCCTCACAGCCTCCATCTCACGGCGCTCCTTCTTCCGTGCTCTATCCTAATCCTCCTCTCGACCTCTACGCCTCTTGGAATGCTCTCGTGGGGGAGGTGGTGGAATCTCAAAAGTGGCGAATAAGGCCGCCATCACTGTGTCCTCAGCAAGCTCTGCAGAAGGGGCCTCAGAGTCAGGCACCCTAGCCTCAAGGATCATATCAATGTCTGCGCGAAGACTCTCGACCGTAGCCTGAAGGGTTGACACATCCACCTGAGGGGCTGGCCGAGCTAGCACCCGCAACTCAAAAGCGTCCAAGCGCTGATGAACCTCAGCAATTCCATGTGACTATATTATCAGCGGCTGTGGGGGAAAGGCAGTGGCGGACAATCAACCATAAGAACTTCGCCGTAAAGGTCAGGTTAGCCTTCTTGATGGCTCCTTTCGGCTCGGTTACCCAGTCGGCACCCTCTCCATCAACAGACAAGTGCAGGGTCATCCACCTCTTGGTGGTCTCTTTCAGCGATGGCTCACGCAAGAATTGGCCATCTTTGACAATTTGCCACCGGTAGTCAAACTCGGCGGTGAGAGGGTTCCGGTTGGCATCAACATCCTCGCCGTATAGATACCAGCGAATGGCAGGCAGGGAGATATCAACCTAAATGCCACGTACTCGTACATGCTCAAGTGGGGCCTATTTGGTGGGGGCAGCCGGCTGATCAATCTATGATCTGAGAGTAGCCACGTAGGAGGCGTAGAACTCTCGGACCAAATTTTCACTATAACGGCCCAACGAAGACGCTTTCCACTCCACTTGGTGTCAGGTGAAGAGATTGTGGATATCTGGCATAGTCGGGAGACTTCCCGTAAGGACCCGCCTCTCCAATGTAAGGGTCCATGTCATGACTCCTTTCTCATTCAAAAACTTTGCGTCTAAATAAATTTGATACTGTCGTCGACACACCACCGGTTGGGCTGATCGGCAACCAGGGTAAGAGCACGACTCGGTGATCCGGGTGTGGATTCAGAACTGTCAGCCTCAGCAGACGAGGCAGACTGTGCAGCTGTGGCGGGTACAGGGACCTCAATAGATCCGGAGGCTTCCTACGACCACGAAACTTCTAAGGAGACAGACGCTCCTTCTTCATGAGTAGCTAACCCAGAAGGTGTGTCGTTTAGTGTGCGCTCCTCATCAGACTGGGAGGCGGTGACTACGCCGGATGCCACCGTTTTGGGTGTGGCTCTGGCAGCACGTGCAGCTCGGGATGGGGTGGAAGTGCCTGGGGGCACGTACTCGGGGTCACGCTCATCATCAACGCCAATGACCAGGTGGGCAGACGAGGCGACAGACTTTGATCGCCCACGTGCGTAGACTCGATCTTATTTTGGTGCCATTAGAGATAGTACCTGTAAGGAATCAATATTAGTACTAGAAGGAGCAAACAAGACAAGCAAAACGACACAAAATAAATAAAAGAGTTAAGATGTAATGACATTTCTATAGTAACAATGAAACACGACGGACTAGGTGATGTCTCGTCGTGAGTACGATGGACCGTCATGAGGTCCGTCATGTCTTATTTAAACTATGTTTATGTGGAGACCCCGGAAGGAAACTCTCTGTCAGTTATGACGGATAAGCAGGATGGACCTTTGTGATGATGACGGTCCATCGTCGATGTCCGTCGTGGGACACTTAGAACAAGTATGGGGACCCTTAGGAGAGGGGCTCTGACCGTCATGACGATTTGTGCAGGACAGACCATCGAGGGTATGAAGATCCGTCATAGGTGTCCGTCAGAGGATACTTGGAAAAAGTATGGAGAACCTTAGGAGAGGGGTCTCTGACAGTCATGACGGTTATGCAGGAAGGACTATCGAGGGTATAACGGTCAGTCGTAGATGTCCGTAAGAGGACACTTGGAAAAAGTTAGAGACCCTTAGGAACAGGGTCTCTGACAACCAGAACGGTTGTGCAGGACAGACCATCGAGGTTATGACAGTCCATCGTATATATCCGTTGGAGGACACTTAGAAAAAGTGAGAGACCCTTAGGAATAGGGTCTCTGACAACCAGAACGGTTGTGCAGGATGGACCGTCGTGGGAATGACGGTCCATCGCATGTGTCCGTTGGTGGACACTTGGAGAAAATTCGACAATGGGGTATTAGGTATGTTGGGACGGACCCTATGACGGTCTGTCATGGGTACGAAGGTCCATCATCGGGGTCTTGTTCTGTCATTCAGTGACAGAACTGGGGATGCCACATTCACCCCCTATGACCCAAATGGAATTTTTAGTGTTTTAACCTACATGTGTCTAACCCAAATACCTATAAAACTAGCAATGCTAAAGCACCTATTTCTAGAGTTTTAACAAGGAAATTTTGAGGATTCTCAACCTAGGTCAGACAGAATATGTATTAAAGAATGAACCCATCAATAAGAAATAGGCTAATACTAATTGATAAACAAAAATGAAATGTAAATGAGTAGAAATCAGAGACATACCTGAGAACTTGAGAAAAACAAGCGAGGAAGGTACTTGGTGATCAAGAAGAGAACCACAGCAGCAGACTCCGACTAGTAAAGAGTGGATTTTAGGAATAGGGGAATTTGGGGAAATGATCGGTTGAAAGAGAGGTAGGAAGTCGGAAGTTTAAGAGGGAGGGAATGGGAGAAAGAGGGAAAGAAAATGTTCAAATGAAGGGGTGGGGGTTTTTATAGGTTGAAAATTTTTAAAAGTTCCCAACCGGGTCGGGTCGGGTCGGGTCGGGTCGGGTCGGGTACGCTCATTAATGATGCAACGAGTCCCCGACGACGGTCCATCGCAATTGCGACGGTCCGTCATTGGTTCCGTCGCGTGTGCCCTAGTTTTGAAAATAACTGAAAAACGTACCTGGCACAACGGATTCATGCGACGGTCCGTCGCGTTCGTGACGGGCCGTCGATGGGTCCGTCAGTGACTGCTGCAGAGTGATTTTCTGCAGAATTTCCTGGTGATGTGCCTGCAAGTTTAAAACCCATTAGTAGAAAATTCTACCATTACTAGAAAGAAAAACTATAAGTATTGGGTTGCCTCCCAACAAGCACCTGATTTAACGTCGCGGCACGACTGAGGACACTAGATTACTCAGCCTTCATCAACATGGTATGCCTCGATCACTTCATTTGACGATTCAGTTACCCAAAATAGAGTTTTATTCATTCTCCATTCACCTTAAATCGCACTCCCTCATTGGTTTCTAACTCAACTGCCCCATGATGGACTAATTGGGTAATCAAGTAAGGGCCAGTCCGGTTGGACTTGAGCTTGCCCGGAAGCCAACGCAACCTAGAACTGTCTAAAAGCGCCAAATCCCTAACCATAAACTCTCGTTTTTCACTTTTTAGGTCATAATCCTTCTTCATCTTTTCTTTGTAGGATATAGCAGATGCCGATTGGAGCTCACCACTCTGCCTCATGGACCACAAATGTTGAAGGTCGCTTCTTCATGTTCAACCGAAATTTCATTTGGCCCTTTTCCATATCAACTAAAGCTCTACCCGTACCAAGGAATAGCCTCCCAAGAATAATAGGCACTTCAAAATCGACTTCACAATCAAGGATAACAAAATCTGTTGGAAATATGAACAACTCCACTTTAACTAGCACATCCTAGAGTATCCCTATAGGCCTTTTCACTGTTCGATTGGCCATCAGTAGCCGCATCGCAGTGGGCTTTGGGTCACCCAAACCCAACTTCTTGTAAATTGAGAGGGGCCTGAGATTTATGCTTGCCCCCAGATCATATAATGCTTTCGCAAAATGTAATGACCCGACTGTACAAGGAATGGTGAACGCACCCGGATCTTCTTTCTTTTGTACGAGAGATCTTGTAGCAATAGCACTACAATACTGCATTCTATCATCATCCTCGAAAGTGACCGATCTTTTCATTGTAACCAGATCTTTCATAAACTTGGCATAATCGGGCATTTGTTCTAGAGCTTCTACCAAAGGGACATTGATAGAAAGCTGCTTCAACATTGTTATATAACGCCGATATTTACCATCCTCGGTCTTTTTCACTAATCTCTGAGGAAAGGGGGGGTCTAGGCATGGGAATTACCTTTATAGGCACTTCAGCATCTTTTCCAGTGTTATCTTCTACTTCACCACTACCCTCTATCACCTTATCATTATCTTTTATCACCTTTTTCTCCTTAGACGGCATAGGTGGGTCAATGGTCTGCTTATCATCCCAAGTAGTGATTGCCATACAGTGTCCGTCATTTTTCGTATTTTGGACAGTGTTTCTAGGAAGAGTGCCCGGTTGTCGTGTGTTCACAGTCGCTGATAATTGGGCCATTTATAACTCAATCTTCTTAATTGATATTGCATGTGTATCGACTTTCTGCCCAATCCCCGCTAAATCACTCCTTAACTCTTTAATGTGCTCATCATTAGCATTGAACCTCCTCATCATTTTGTGCAACATATCCTCAACTCGCGCCATACTATATTCACCATCCCTAGGAGTAACTTGACGATTTTGAGGAGGGACATAGGTCCCATTCCTAACATTTCTGTTACCATAGTTACCCCTGTTGAAGTTGTTGTCACGGTTGTAGTTTCCATCTCAGACATAATGACCCTCACGGTTATAGTTACCATAGATCCGACCTTGGTTTCCTTGACCTTGGCGCCAATTCTCCTGATTTAAGCCTTGGGCACTCGGTCGGAAACCCCCCGTCTGCTCATTTACCGCATAGGAATCCTCTGCATAATAGCATTCATCATGTGGTGATGGTGGTTTAGACAAGTAGTTAACTGCATTTATCTTTTCTGCACCCTAGTGATATGTTTTAATACCAACCCAAGCTCAGTTCTCATCTGAGTCATCTCTTCACGAATCTCATCTGTGGCTGGGTTGTGAGTGGATTGCACTGCGAAGGTATTTCTCCTAGTATCTGACTTCCTAGTACTCCAAGCTTTATTGTTCCGGGAGATTTTCTCTAACTTTTCAGCAATCTCAGCATAAGGACACTCCCCATAAGAACCACCTGCTATAGTATCCAACACCGCTTTATTATTATCACCCTGTCCCCGATAGAAGTATTCATTCAGTGACTTATCATCTATACGGTGGTCGGGGATGCTTCTCAAAAACGAGGTGAATCTATCACAAGAACTACTAACTGACTCTCCTGGTAGTGCCACAAAGTTGTTCACTCTGTCTTTGTGGTTTAGTTTCTTGGAGACCGGGTAGTAGCGTGCTTAGAAAACGTCCCTTAGTTGGTTCCAAGTGAAAATTGAGTTATAAGGGAGCTCAGTGAACCAAATAGCAGCCTCTCCCGTCAGTGAGAGAGGACACACTCTTAGCCCTATTACATCCAAGTCCAAGTCAGGCCTCCCTCACAACTTTTACACACTGCCCTTACCTTAGCTATATGGGCATGTGGATCCTTAGAAGGTAGCCCTAAATACAAACCTCTGGCAGTGAGCATTTGCATCAGGCTACTAGTTACCACAAAGGTGTGGCCTGGTGGTAGAGGGGGCAAGACAAGTGGCCCATCGGAGTCTGCTATATTGTCATAGCCTCTGTAGTAATCTTGGGGTCGTGGAGCGGGATTTTTTCCCCTCTGTTGGTTTTCCCCCGGAGCATCGGGTAACAACTGACCATGAACATCAACCGGAGCTGGGATGTTCTGGTCTGGATCATCATCATTAATACCCAAGTTTCGATTCATGTTGCGTAGTGTACTCTCTAATTCGTGATCGTAAGGAAACAAGGGTTCTCTTCCTCTTCGTGTATTTGGCATACAAGGAAGATAGTTCTGCAAGAATAAAAAAACAAGAAACAAAGTAAAATTAAGAAAATATCGACTAAACTATAGTAATAAGTTTAAGTTAATCTAAAAGCTACTTTCCACGGCAGCGGCGCCAAAATTTGATACGCTCAAACTTACTTCTCAAATAAGAAGTAAAGCGGTTGTATCAAGTAAAGAACCCAACTAATGAGGTTGGGATCGTTCCCACGAGGAAAATAGTTCAGACTTAACTTCAATCTATTATTACTATTATTTAGTCAATTATTACCTTAGAAAGCAAAGACAATAAAGGGGGGTTTTTACTTCTAAATGAATGAAAATAACCAGCTAAATTAAAGGAGACAACTAACAGCTTCAAATGTTGGAGTTTAATCAATTAATAAAAGTAACTAGGGTTTACGTGTTCCCCACAGGTTCCTAACTTGATAATTCTAACTATAACAATTCTTTCCTAGTATCTTGCATGCAAAGTGATAAGTTATGTATTTCTAAATCGTTGGTCCGGCATCTAGAAAATTTCACTCCGCACATTGATCCGGCTACGTGTATTGCTATACTAACCCTTACTTTTACCTCATATTAAGCATTGTAGTCGATATTTGACTAAGTTATTACCTCGTACCAGTCAAACTAGCCTATTAGATAGTATACACTAATTCTATGTTGATAATTCTGTTCCTATTATCTACCTCCTTGGTCCAGCAAGTAGCATTAAGGCGCGTTCTAACGTTGGCCATCCGTTAAAAAGACTTCTAAACGAAAGAATTATCAATACATGCAAGACACTATTCTAGAATTGTTATTTGAGTTAGGTTTTACCTCATTATTCGCCTATGGTTCCCACAACCCTAGTTATGGAGTTTAGTTACCCATAGTCATAATCACAATATTCATATATGTAGTATAAGAATTCACAATGAGAAAGAATAAAGTCCAGAAATTTACTTGATTAATCGACAAAATCACCAACAATCAACTCCAGAGAAAAATGTAATAAAACAAAGTGTAATAATCAAAATAATCTCCTCACAAAGAATCTAACATAAAAGTGTCTAATCACCAAGAGTCTAACCCCAAAAACGAGGTTTTTCAAACTATTTATAAAAAACAAAAACCTAATAAAAGAGGGACTCTAATTGCTGGAAATCTGTCAAAACGCGGCTAGGTCGACGGACATGGCGACGGGTCATCGTGGTCACGACGGGCCATCATGGACTCCGTCATACCATACTTTGTAAATTCTTTTGCTGCTCTCTTCCTTACTCTCGACGGCAGGTATGATGGATCGTCACAGGAACAATGGTCCGTCGAGGGTCTCCGTTCCATAACACTTTAACTCTTGGAATTTGGTACTGGGACTACTTCTCTGATCTTCACGACGAACCAGCAGGACGGACCGTCATGGCTACGACGGTCCGTCACGCACCCCGTAACCCCACACTTGGTCAGACTTCCCCGTCTTCCTTCAGCAGCTTCACTACGATGCCACCTACGGACCGTCACAGGCACGACGGACCGTCACAAGCTCCGTAGGTGGTACTTTTCTGCATTTCTTGCTCAAAACTTCAGCGTTCATCTTTGGATAGATAACCTGCAAATAAAGAGAAACTTACATAAAAATTAATACAAAAAGACTTTTGGACACACATTAAACTTAAGGAAAAAGCATTAAAAATACCGTGAAACCACGGTATATCACGTACGCAGCTGGATCAAATACACTTAGTTCTAGAAGGCACATGAATTCAACATCTATGTTGAATGTGTGACCAAGACTACACTATGTAGGTACCTGTGCAGGTGAGGCGTCGGTCGGTCCTAGAAACGGCAGAACCGGCGCGAGGAGTTAACGAACGGACGTGCTGCAACCTAGGGATCACCAAGCAGCTCTTTCGCTCTGTAGGGATCGGGGGCATAGGACAATTCTTCTTGGAAGGATTGTTTGCTAGAGTTTATTTTTTATTTTTGCATACAAACAGAGATACATTGTATTTTTCAATACATTGAGTTGTTATCTATTGTTTTAAAATCATTTTGTATATCGCACAGTTTTTATTGCTTTATATTGAATTGAGTTGAGGTTTATTTGGTTGAGACGAGGTAAGTTATTTTTTCAGTTCTAGTTCAAGCTTATGTCATGTTTTAGTTTCCTCTTGCATGCTTGTACATTCAATGTACTGACGTCATTTGGCCTGCGGTAACTAGTTGTTATGTCATTGTTTACTATCTTTAGAAAAATTACTTTTTTAAAATGTTCTAAGTATAAGCCAATTTAAGAAAAATACTTAGAAAAGAGTCGCCACTTAATTTTTTAAAGAAAATAAGAAAACTTAATTTTTAAAAAAATTAACTAGATAAATCCTTATAATTTTAGGAAAAAAAGTTGGTAAGAGGTTATTATTTACGCTTCACGAAGGTTTTAAGGCATTTGAAGCGTCTGCTAACACGCGGTTATCATACGACTTTATTAAATATTTTTTGACTATTTTTTAAGAAAATGATTACAAAAATAAGTTACAATACTAACTTTTAAAAAAAAGTCAAACAAAGAACAATTTTTTTATTTTTTAAGAAAAGGGGACCTTAATTGAAACATTTGAATCAAATTACAAGTTATTTGATTTTAACAGAAACTAGATTAATTAGAATTTATTTGAAACATTTTAGAAATAAGAATTTGAACCAATTTGGTCAAATAAAGCATAAAAACTATTTTAAATTAATTGAAGGATAAATAAAAGGTTTTGACTAAAAATTTTCAATAAAAGTATAAGAATTGATAAAAAAAATTATTAAAATAAACTAACACAAAGAATATACTTCGTCTTTTGAGGAATTCAATTAAGTTATTTAAAGTTAAAGTTAATAAAAACTAACAATAAATAATCATAATCAAATAATTTAGGAGAAGATAAATTTGGGCCAAACTCGCTACTGATTTGGGCTCTTGGCTTAATTTTTGTTTTTGTATACACTTGTTGTATATCAGGTATATCCGATGTATACAGTTTCTGTTCTCCGAGACTTGTTTCAGCTTCCAATTTCTTCGGACATTGACGGGGCTGACTTGAAGGAATTCAACTCGAAATAAGTGCAAGATATGAGTCCCAAGTGAGCTTGGATTATTGTCACATGCAACATAAAAATAAAAATAAAAATAAGGTTTAATAAAGAGGCAAAATGAATAAAGGATACAATCATGTCTTGACCAGGATCATAGTCTTAGCAAAACAGGTTAGAAACAAAATAAAAAGAATCTTATACGTAACTACATATATCCATGAGAATGCGTAATCCACCTACTGCCTAACAAGTTGGAATAGAAGACTAAAATCATCTAAATGTTCAAATTGATGTGATGTTTCAGAAAACAGTAGTAAGGGATTCCGAGGAGACATTTTTACCTCAAATACATATTCACAACAAGACACACATCTTGAAGGCATAACTCTTGTAAATATAAAATTAGTCCAGCTCAATAAATATATTAGAAGAACAAATGATAGTTAAGGAAATTAAGAGCAGTGATCTATCAATTTGATAATTCTAAACATATGGCATCAAATATGTTGTAGTAATAGAAAACATAGTGATAACAGTAGCATGAGATTTTAATGACCCATTATCCCAAAGATATAAAATTAAAAGCATAGTAGGAAGTTGGAATTTGGATAGAGAAACTTAAATAACGCTTGATCTTAAACAAGTAATTAATTATCTAAAAGGTATATGTATCAAATGTCGACAAAGTGACAACCCTTGTCACAATATTTCATTTCCTGTTCACACGTTTAAAACCCAACATCAAATAAAGACATATTTTTCACCACGTAACGGAAGGGTTTCATCTATATTGATGAAATACAGACTCTGGAAATTATTCAAGCTAAAGTACTGAAAAACTCGAAACTAAAATGAGCAGGCAGCCAATTAGCACTTGAACAAAGATCGACTACGAAGAAGCATGAGAAATGGGACCAAAGAAGATGCTAAGGAAACACATAGACATCCGAACAATGATTCCTAACAGAGAATCCGAGCTAATAGCATGCTTGAGGAATGTTAATAGCACAAACATGAAGATGCAAGATTATTTAGTTACAACAATAAGCATAAGATGCTAATAAACGCATACACAAGCAATAAATCTTACAAATACAATTTGATGAACAAGAGGAAGACAAACTAGATAGGTATAGGCAGATTCAATACTTAAAATTATGAACATAATCAAGATGCTAGCAATTAGATCAAGACAAACAAATCAGCTAAAGATTCACAACTATGCTTTGCCTCAATCAGACAGTAGGTGAGATTTCAATAACTTAAAGAATCTAGCAAAAGGTAATCATCCATTTTCGCTTAAATCTAATATGAAAAGAAACTAGGAACACATGAGCAGGAAGGCAGAGAATGATTGGAGCAAACACGACAGAACAACAGAAAGAATTTACCTTTTCCTGGACAGCAAACTGCAACAAACGAGCTAGCGACAAAATTAAAATCTCTCACCACCGTAAGCGAGGAAAAAACCTGAAATTCTCGTTTAATGATCTTGAGAACTATCCAAAATATTAGTGCAACAATATAGCTGGTAAGTTTTGTGTTTTTATTTCTATGCTCGCAGGCTGTATTTTTCTTTTTTTTTTTCTTAACACTGAAAACATGGGTACTTATGGGCTGAAATTGGGATTCATAAAGGGGGAATATCCATTGGGATTCGGATCAGAATAAAGGAAAAGAGGGATTCGAAATTCAAAATTTGTACCAACTTCCTAATTGAATTAAGATTTACATGTAGACATAGACGGTCAAAGTTTTCTCGTCCTAATGGACTAAGTTGGACTGATTGTTAAGTACATCCTTCCATGATACATGAGTTAAGTCAAGTGGATATTAAATATGAGATGGAAGCTTTTATGCTAATTGAGTCCGGCTTCCACATGGGAACCTTTTACTTTAGTTGACTCCGGGTTTTCCAAGTAGACATCATGAGATGGGCCTTTTACGCAAGTTGAGTCTGGTTTCTAGTAACAATCTCATTATTCAATAAATTACGTGCCCACGTAGGATATTTAGCAAGCAGATCCACCTAAGCTAACAAACCATGGTTGTACCTTAGGCAAGTAGGACAATCCTTTTCAACGTGGTTAACACCGAATGATCATGTTATATCTCACATGGTCTCATGTCGGTTAAGGCTTATTCCCACAAAAAGAACATGAAGAATGAACTATGATTACTCACGAAGCTTTGTTCATATGAGTTCAAAGATTTTAAAGATGATGAAGCTTTATATGGCCTATGTTGTACGAATTATGATTCCTAACCTTTTATGTTATGTTTATTTTGGTAAATTGCATGTTTTGAAATGAAATATTCCTTTTAGCATGTTAAAATGTTTTATGCATGATTATCATACTTGGTGCATTTTTGTACTAACGCACTCTTACCTACATTTTCCCCAAATGTAGGTTTGTTACTCAAGTTGGTCATTCTTGTGGTTAGATCTTAGATTTGATTGTTTTCTGAGCTTAGTGAGTCCTCATAGTTCGAGGACGAATTTCCTATATTTAGTTTCTTTCATGTAATTTCCCTTTTTGCACATGTTGTATAGGCTTGGTCCTATTTCATTGAATATTGTAATAGATGGGTATGATGAGATAAAGTGTATATACTTTCGCTTTCTTTTATGATAAATTTTAGACTTGAAATGTGTTTTACTCTTATTATTCTATTTTCTTATGTTATGAGGATAAGTGGCTTGTATGGAGTCCTTCGGGATTATATGCGTCATATTACATCTAGGGGTACCCCTTGGTCGTGAAAGGTTGGTTCATTCCGTGTTAATATGATGCGCAAAATAATTGACAACTCACATGATCATTGTTTGAAGAACCATAAAATTCTTCCATTTAAGAAATTCTCTTGTGTTGTATGTTCTTAAGGCAAATTGATTACTTGACCACCACCAACAATCAAAGTGATAATTGAATCTCCAGCATTTTTGAAAGTTATATAGGGTGATATATGTGTTCATTCATTCATCATGAGGACCATTAAGTATTATATGGTTTTGATAGATGCATCTACAAGATGATCACATGTGTGCTTATTATCAACTCGCAATATGACGTTTGTGACATTATTTGCTCAGATAATAAAGTTAAGAGCCTAATTTTTAGATTATACACATTTAAGAATATTCGTCATGATAATGCGGGTGAATTTATATTTCAAGCTTTTGAAGATTCTTGCATATCAACTGGATAACAATTGGGCATGTGGTTTCTCATGTTCATACTCAAAATGATCTAGCGGAATCATTGATTAAACGTCTCCAATTAATTGCTAGACCAATGTTTATGAGAAAAAAAACTTTTCATTTCATTATGAGGTCATGTTATTTTGCATGCATCAAGTTTTGTGCGGATCTGACTCACAAGCTATTTTTAAGTCTCTTCATTACAATTGGCTTTTGTTCAAGAGTCAAACATTTCTTATCTTAAAATATTTGGATGTGCATTATATGTTTCGATTGCTTCACCACAACATACAAAGATGGGTCCCCAGAGAAGGATGGGGATATATGTTGGGTATGAATTTCCTTCTACTATAAAATATTTGAAACTTATGACTGGAGATTTATTTACAACATGATTTGTTGATTTTTATTTTGATGAATCAATATACTCAGTATTAGAGAGAGAAAATAAGCAGCTAAAAAAGAATATAGATAGAAATGCATTATCACTATCTCATTTAGATCCTCATACAAATAAATGTGAGCTAGAGGTTCAAAAGATAATCTATTTACAAAATATCAACGGTGTATTCACTCACCAATCTAAAATTACTAATCTCATATTCCAGCTACTAATGCTTCAATTCGAGTTGATTTTGCGATGGGACAATTTATTAATACAAATGAATCTAAACGAAGCTTAAAATGTGATAAATCAATCAGTTTCAAAGATTAACAAAATCCTCAAAAATGAAAAGGAGCTAACGATTAAAATGGTCATAATTTTTAAGTATCTGCTCAAGAAAAGCAATGAGACATAATCAATGATGAAACCTTGAAAGAGGTTCAGGCGCCTGAAAATAATGAAGAGATCTCCATAAACTATATCTCATCAAGAGAAATATGGAATCAAAATTATATACTTATCGATAATATTTTTGCTTATAATGTTGCTATATAAATAATGCAACAAAATGAGGATTTTGAACCAAAATATGTTGAGGAATGTAGATGGAAAAAAATGACTAAAATGGAAAGATGCAATTCAAATTGAATTAGCTAATGCGGTGTTTTTAAAGTGATAGTCTTCACACATGAAGGTATAGAATTAGTGGGTTACAAATAGGTCTTTGTGAGAAAAAATAATGAGAAAAATAAAGTCGTAAGATATAAAACATGACTTATGGCACAAGAATTTTTGCAAAGACCTGACGTTGATTGTAAGAAACATATTCTCTTGTGCTGGACGCAATCGCCTTTCAAGTATTTTGTAAATTTGGAAATTCATGAATAACTTGACATGCATTTGATAGATGTCACTACAGCCTACTTATATGGATCACTAGACAACGATAGTTTTATTTAAATTCCTGAAGGATTAAAAATGCCTGAAATATATAAAGATTTCGGAGAGAATTGTTCGATAAACTTCAAAATCTTTATATGAATTGAATTAAAAGAAGGGTATAAGAATGACCCAATTTATCCTTGTGTATTTATGAAAAGATCTGGATCTGAATTTGTCATAATAGTTGTATGTGTTGATGACTTGAACATCATTAGAACTCGCGAAGAGCTTTCAAAGGCAGTAGAATATTTGAAAAAAAATTGAAATGAAAGACCTTGGAAAGATAAAATTTTGTCTTGGTCTACAAATTGAGCATTTTACTAATGAAGTACTTATTCAATCAACATATACTAAAAATATTTTAAAGAGATTTTACATGGGTAACGCAGATCCATTAAGTACCCCAATGATTGTAAGATCACTTGATATTAATAAAGATCAATTTCTACTTCATGAAAATGACGAAGAACTTATTGGTTCTGAAATAACATATTTAGTGCAATTGGTGCATTAATATACCTTGCTAGTAATTTTCAACCAAATATATCTTTTTCTGTAACTTTATTAGCAAGATTTAGTTTTTCCATAATAAGAAGGCATTGAAATGGTATTAAGCATATATGTAGATATCTTAAAGGGACCATTGATATAGGACTATTTTATTTGAAAGAATCGGATACACAAGTAATTGGTTATGCAGATTCAAGATATTTGTCTGACTCATATAAAGGTCGATCTCAGGCAGGTTATTCATTTACATGCGGAGGTACAACTATATCATTGCGTTCAACAAACAAACTATAGTTGCTACTTCATAAAATCATGTAGAGAGATAATAGTCACCTATGAAGCAAGTTGAGAATGTGTGGTTGAGATCAATAACTCAACACATCAAGAAAACATGTGATCTTTCCTTAAAAGGATACATTCCAACAACATTATATAAGGACAATATTGCATGTATCGCTTAACTAATATAAGGATACATCAAAGGAGATAGAACAAAACATGTTTTTACCGAAAATTCCTTTTACTTGTGATCTACAAAAGAAGGGTGAAATAGATGTTTAACAAGTTGGTCTTAGTGATTAATCGAAGGAGTAAATATGTGTTGCACTATATGTGTGTGTGTGTATAATATATATATATATATATATATATATATATA
>NC_028646.1:76761239-76787615 GCF_001406875.1 Solanum pennellii | reverse complement strand
TATATATATATATATATATATATATATATGAAAGTGTAAACTCCCTAACATGAATGTTAAATTACTATAATACCCCAACTTAAAATCAATTTATTTTATATTATATATTTAATATTATATTTATATACACTATATTAAATTACACTATATTAAATTAAAAATAGACATGTTCATATTGATGGGTATTGACTTTTCCCAAAGGTTGTGAGTTTTTAATAGAGTTGTGACTTTTTCGATGAGTTATGACATTTCCGCAAATTTGTGATTTTTCTTAAGGGTTATGACTTATCTGAAAAGACACAATAAACATCTTTTCATACTAGGTTATGAATTATCTGAAAAGACACGATAAACATCTTTTCATACTAACCTTTGTTGTCTATAAATAGAGGGGGTTTCTCACACTTTTAAACTACGTATTTTGTTATTTTTCTATTCTTCTACATATAACAAGGAAAATTATTCGAGTTGTTCGATTATGCAATTACAATATTATTTTGTGGGTAAATTATATAGATCAATAAAATTTTATGCAAGAAGGAGAATGATATAACATAACTTCAAACGATAAGATTATCGTGATAATTAATTTGCACTCATTTTCATAGCCATAAAATATACTTTTGCAACAAATCTTACTTGACAAGAAGTTCAGTGAATTTCAGTTGCACAAACTAAAACTTCATGTTGAGAATCTGAAAAGTCTCAAACTAATGGAGAAAAGATATTTGATAAAAAAAACATGTTTGAAGAATCCAAAGTACATTTAATAAGGACTCTTTCGCTTTCAATTTATTTTTTGTACTTTTAATTAAGATAATATTTAATGGGTAAAATAGATATATCAATAAAAATTGATGAGACAAGGAGAATGAAATCACTCAACTTCAAATGAGAAGAGTATCGTATAATTAATATGCATTAATTTTCATATCTATAAAATATACTTTTGCAGCTACTCTTACTTTAAAAGAAGTTTAATGATTTTCGGTTGCTTAAACTACAACTTCGTGTTCAATATCTGAAAAGTCTCAAACTAATGGAGAAAAGGTATTTGATCAAAAACATGTTTGAAGAATCCAAACTACATTTAATAGTTACTCTTTTGTTTTTAATTTTTTTTGTTGTATTTTTATTTTTATTCTGTTTAATGTATAATGTTCTTCTTCTTTTTTTTGGAGGGGGGGGGGGAGAATGCACTTTTAAGACCACAAAGATAAAATACATTTTATATATTCTACATATGATCCTTAAATTAAGTCTTCTTAATTCTTTAAAAAAGATCTTATCAAATTAAAATTAGACCAATCTATATCCATTTTTTGGCATCTATACTTACTACCTTAAAAGAATAAACTAATAACTTAAACGTTAAATTATTATAATACCCCCAACTTAAAATATCAAATGTAGTATATCTTCTATACTTTATGTCATATAATATTTATTTAAGTGTATTATGTTACTTAAGTGTATTATATTATATTATATTATATTATATTATATTATATTATATTATATTATATTATATTATAGATATACTACTTTTCACATTGAAGGGTTGTAACGTTTTTAAAGAGTCGTAACTTTTCTGATGAGTTGTGACTTTTTTGAAGGGTTGTGACTTTTCTATAGGGTTGCGCTTTTTCCAAAGTGTTGTGACTTTTCCGAAGGGCTATAACTCCAGAAAGTTGTGACTTCTTCAAAGGGTTGCGGCTTTTCTGAAAAGTTATGACTTATTCAATTAGTTTTGACCTTTCTGAAGGGTTGTGACTCTTTTATAGTGTTGTGACTTCTGTTTTATAAGGCAGCACAAGTTGTTTTTCGTATATTACCTTCTGTTGACCGTAAAAAGAGTGATTTCATCAAATTTTTAAACCATACTTTAAAAATATATAATTCTTCTTCTTCTTCTTCTTCTTACAACACTCAATTTAGTATATCTTCTATATTTCTATATTTTTGTGATAACAAACAATATGTACATACTAATAATTCATGTTTTTAACTATAAATGGAGGGGTTTTCTCATATTTTTTAACTTCAGTTTTTTATGTTTTCTATTCATTTCTTTTTACAATGTTAGGTATTATTTACCATCGTTGACAATCTCAAAGTTCAGTAAAATAAGAATATTCCATAATATGAATGTTAAATTAATCTAATACTCCACCTAAAACATCCAATTTAGTATATCTTCTATGTTTTATATCAATATTTATTTATATTATGTTATATCGAGAGTAAAAAACCTAGAAAACAATAAGAACAAAGTATTGTACTATGGGGGAAGGGAGTATAAAGTTTATTTAAGAGGAGTAACTAAGAGATTTTAAGTGTGACTAATTTTTTATTTAGCAATATTCATATTATTTTCTAAGAATAGTATGGTACATGATTTGATTTCACGTACAACGCACGTGCGTCAAAACCAGTATTGTTGACACCAAATTTTAGTCCGATAGTTTTAAAATTAATACATTTTGAGTCAAATACAAAAAAAATCTGCTTTTCTCACATCTTTTCTCAAAAAAATTTCAATTTTGCAACAGTCCCACATCGGTATTTCATCCTTTTTGAGAATTTTTGAGTTTCTATATAAACCCACTTCATTCAATATTTTTAGAGGAGGATTTTGGAGGGGAAGACCAAAGGGTACCCATAAAATTTTGAGAATTCTTGGTTCTATAGTTCAAAAATTTAATGTGTTTTTTTGTGGTTTTTCAAGTTGAGGAGGTGGAGTCGTATCCTTCAAACTCGTAGTTCCGGTTCGCTGCCCATAACCAGGTAAATTTTTTTTTCTTAGCCTTGTTTTATTTAATTCCCAGCTCTTTTATGTTTTCTGTTTATTATATGTAGCTTGTTTTGTTTTTTTAGTTTAATGTAGTTCTAAAAGTCAATTAATATTTGTGTTTATTGTAGTTTTAATATTAACATTATTTTACGGTTTGATGTTTATTTATTTATTATTATTATTATTATTATTTTAGAATTGTTAGTCAACTATTTGCTATCTTAACTTTTCAGGGTTTTGTTATTATTCTATTTTAATGTTATTTTTAATTTTTATATATTACGTTATTGTTGTTTCCATTTGTAATTATGTTGTTTTAGTTTGGTTGTTGTTTTCCATATTCTCTTGGGATAAGTTTGTTATGTTTTGTTGATGTTCAGGTTATATTAAATATATTTGTTAAATTGGCCAATGAAAAAACTCTCCGTCGGTTTTGGAGGCATTTCCATTTTAAAAGACGGAAATTTAATTAAGTTAATATATTTTACTTGTTAAAATTGGCCGATGAAGAAATTATCGTCGACTTCCAAGGCCTCCCATGTTAATAAGACGGATTTTTATTTTTAAGTTGGTATTTCATATATTCATTTTTATTCATATTTATTTATTTATTACTAACACTTTTACTAAGTGTGTTTACAGGTACACAAAATTGCTTCCCATGAAGTTATTCGAAAAAACTCGGATTATATTTGTAACGACCTGTTTAGTCGTTTTGAGCAGCAGATTTTATTTCTGGAAAAACTGTCTGAGTCGACGGAACCCACGACGGACCGTCATGGGCACGACGGGCCGTCGAGGGGGTCTCGTTCCAAAACACTTAGAATTCTGAAATTTGGGTACTGAAATCGACTCTCTGAACTTCGTGACGACATGGCAGGACGGACCGTCGTGGGCACGACGGACCGTCACAGACTCTTCAAGGAAATTGAGTCTCTGAACTTTGTGACGGAAGCAGCAGGACGGACCGTCGCAGGCACGACGGGCCGTCACAGGCTGCGTAATCCCAGGCTGGGTCGGATTTCTGTTAAGTAATTTAAGGGGCGTTTTGGACTATTCCTGCTTTAATTATAAAGTTAGAGGGTTAATGTTAATAAGTCTAATTACTTGGGGGTTAAAAGAGGTAACCTTGAGTTAATTAGTGGGATATTATTGCCATCTTTATACTTAATTATATGCTAATTAGGGTAAAAGAAAGAGGGTTTGAATAAGAAAAATAGAAAGAACAAAGAGAGAGAAAGAGGAGAGAACGAACGAGTAGAAGAGAGGAGAAACGAAGAGGAAAACACAAACTTTGGGGAATTTGCTTGTTTGATCACGAATCTTCGGTGGAGGTAGGTTATGGTTTATGCTATTCGTAGTAAACTCTTAATAGCGAATGATATGTGTTGGGTAGTATTATAACCTCTTCTATATGCTTAATTGTGTGCATGCATGATGTAATTTTATATATAATTATGATGAAATTAGCATGATGAAGCTATTGAATCCCAAATCTTGAAGAACCCTAATCTACTTTGTTAATGAAATTGATGATGCCTTGGTATAAAAGAAGGCTTGATGAACTAAGTAATGAGATTAGGGGATCGGGTGTCACGTTCCGGCACCAGGATAGAATATATATATGGATCGGAGTGTCACGTTCCGACACCAGGATAGAATATAAATATGGATCGGGTGTCACGTTCAGGCAGCAGGATAGAAAATATGTATATGGATCGGGTGTCACGTTCCGGCACCAGGATAGTATATAAATATGGATCGGGTGTCACGTTCCGGCACCAGGATAGAATATAAATATGGATCGGGTGTCACGTTCCGGCACCAGGATAGAATATAAATATGGATCGGGTGTCACGTTCCGGCACCAGGATAGAATATAAATATGGATCGGGTGTCACGTTCCGGCACCAGGATAGAATATAAATATGGATCGGGTGTCACGTTCCGGCACCAGGATAGAATATAAATATGGATCGGGTGTCACGTTCCGGCACCAGGATAGAATATAAATATGGATCGGGTGTCACGTTCCGGCACCAGGATAGAATATAAATATGGATCGGGTGTCACGTTCCGGCACCAGGATAGAATATAAATATGGATCGGGTGTCACGTTCCGGCACCAGGATAGAATATAAATATGGATCGGGTGTCACGTTCCGGCACCAGGATAGAATATATATATGGATCGGGTGTCACGTTCCGGCACCAGGATAGAATATATATATATGGATCGGGTGTCACGTTCCGGCACCAGGATAGAATATAAATATGGATCGGGTGTCACGTTCCGGCACCAGGATAGAATATATATATATGGATCGGAGTGTCACGTTCCGACACCAGGATAGTATATGGATCGGGTGTCACGTTCCGGCACCAGGATAGTATATGGATCGGAGTGTCACGTTCCGACACCAGGATAGTATATGGATCGGGTGTCACGTTCCGGCACCAGGATAGTATATGGATCGGAGTGTCACGTTCCGACACCAGGATAGTATATGGATCGGGTGTCACGTTCCGGCACCAGGATAGTATATGGATCGGAGTGTCACGTTCCGACACCAGGATAGTATATGGATCGGGTGTCACGTTCCGGCACCAGGATAGTATATGGATCGGAGTGTCACGTTCCGACACCAGGATAGTATATGGATCGGGTGTCACGTTCCGGCACCAGGATAGTATATGGATCGGAGTGTCACGTTCCGACACCAGGATAGTATATGGATCGGGTGTCACGTTCCGGCACCAGGATAGTATATGGATCGGAGTGTCACGTTCCGACACCAGGATAGTATATGGATCGGGTGTCACGTTCCGGCACCAGGATAGTATATGGATCGGAGTGTCACGTTCCGACACCAGGATAGTATATGGATCGGGTGTCACGTTCCGGCACCAGGATAGTATATGGATCGGAGTGTCACGTTCCGACACCAGGATAGTATATGGATCGGGTGTCACGTTCCGGCACCAGGATAGTATATGGATCGGAGTGTCACGTTCCGACACCAGGATAGTATATGGATCGGGTGTCACGTTCCGGCACCAGGATAGTATATGGATCGGAGTGTCACGTTCCGACACCAGGATAGTATATGGATCGGGTGTCACGTTCCGGCACCAGGATAGTATATGGATCGGAGTGTCACGTTCCGACACCAGGATAGTATATGGATCGGGTGTCACGTTCCGGCACCAGGATAGTATATGGATCGGAGTGTCACGTTCCGACACCAGGATAGTATATGGATCGGGTGTCACGTTCCGGCACCAGGATAGTATATGGATCGGAGTGTCACGTTCCGACACCAGGATAGTATATGGATCGGGTGTCACGTTCCGGCACCAGGATAGTATATGGATCGGAGTGTCACGTTCCGACACCAGGATAGTATATGGATCGGGTGTCACGTTCCGGCACCAGGATAGTATATGGATCGGAGTGTCACGTTCCGACACCAGGATAGTAGTAGTGGAGCGGAGTGTCACGTACCGACACAAGAGAAATAAAGATAAAGAAATCTTGAAATATGTTAATATACTCAATCTAAAGAACATGTTTCCCAAAAGAGTATGGTGTGGAGGCTTGAGTCCTCATAGATGTGGTTGGTGATGTTATAAATGATTTTTATACTTGTTGCTATCACCTGTTAAGAATATTAGTTGATTTTATGTTATTATCTGATATATACTGTTTTCTATTTTGAGTTGGCCGATGATACCTACTCAGTACTCGTGTTTTGTACTGACCCCTACTTGTAATTGTTTTTCTTTGTTATTTGTGGAGTGCAGCAAACGTGCCATCGTCTTCAACTCAACCGCAACTCTAGCCAGTCTTCATCAAGCCAGATTTCAGGGTGAGCTATTGCTTCTAGCTTGGACTGGATCTTCCTCTTCATGTCTTGATGCCTTGAGATTCCGGCATGGACTAGCTTTTTACTTATTTTAGCTTCTTAGATACTCTTAGATTAGTAATTTGAGGATAGATGTTCTTGTGGTGATGACATCCAGGTTTTGGGAATAAATAGTATTGAGTTTTTATAAGTTATTTAATCGATTTTCATTAATGAGTTAAAGTCTTCCGCATTATATTTTGTTATTTATGGTTGAAATGTTGGGGTTTAGATTGGTTGGTTCGCTCACATAGTAGGTTAAGTGTGGGTGCCACCCGCGACCCGTTTTGGGTCGTGACAATATTTTTATTTCATTATTATGTAAATATTGACGTTAGGCAAACCTTAGGCCGATAATTATTATTTTATCTTATTGTGTATATTGCATGTTTATTATATTTATACATTATTTTATTCTTCTCAATTTGAAAAAATGAACTCAGTCGGGAACCACAGTTGTGGATTTCGAAGGGTGCCTAACCCCTTCCCTTCGGAATAACTTGAATCCCTTACCTAGAATCAATTTGGTTTCATAGACATTCCTTTCAGGTTAATTAATTAATCGGTTTCTTAGTTTTCCCAAAAAATTAGGTGGCGACTCCATTTAATCCCTTTAAACTCATTTTACCACTTTTTAAGCCTTTTTATCGATTTTAAAGATTATTTTAACCAATTCTTTTTCAATTGAGTAGCCGCGACGTTGCTCCCATTCAAAGGATGTCAACAGAATGGCGACTCTGCTGGGGAAATTAGAGGTTCTAAGCATTCTGGGTTCATTTTTTCAAATTGTAGATTCTATTCTTTATTGTGTTAGTCATTATATCTTGTATATTTTGTAGATTATTTGTATATCGTACTCATTATTTATTGTATATTGTCATTGTACTTCATGACATAATTTCTGCCAAATGGCAAATCAAATGCATTAGGATAAAGGCGGTTACGTGGCTTTCCACGACTGTCCTTCAGAAAAATACCTTCGAAATTCTTTGGAAGTGATAAACAAATAGTTGGCTTGCGGTCATCCAACGTTGTTTATTATACTTCATCCCGTAGTTTGTCCAACTCGGGTAAACAAGTCTCTTTTTAAGCCCACTCTTAGTCAGCTAGTGTAGAGCGAAACTGAAACATCGTCTTAAGCATGACACTCTAGACATATTTGTATAACACATGCACTCATTGTTTGTATAATATATGATATATCGTGATGTATGATAGTCCATTATTTCAAAGTTACTCTTGGTAACCTAGTTTTAGAATACTTATAATTTAAGTCCAATTTTTTTTTCAAGTTAAATCATTGGAACTACGTTTGACTTGATTCCTGCTTCAACGGGATAAGTAGGCGCCATAAAGGCTCGGTCATCTTCCTTGTAAGCTTTACAAAATTTGAAAACGGAAATTGGGGCAAAATTTTTTGAGGAGGTCTCCAAAAATTTTATAAAGGAGATAGTACAAGATTAAATACCGGAGGTTGTTGAAGCTGAAACAGGGGCAAAACTTTCAAGGAATGCCCTCAAAAATTTCACCAAATTTGTACGTAGACTCCAGAATTTATGAGGCTTCACTCCGAGTTGATTTGTATATTTTGCATTAATTATTTGTACATAATGTAACATTCATTGTATATCTTTGATATTTATTATACTCCATTGAAAAAATTAGTTTAATTGACATTTTTTAAGTTTGGGTAGTCCGCCCTTCGACGCGACTCATTATTTTCTTATTTTATTTTTGTTATTTTTGTTAAATTTGGGTGGTCTGCCCTTCAATGTGATTCACTGATTCCTTTATTCTTGTTAATTTCCTTTTTAAATAATTAAAAATATTTTGTTCAATTCGGGTTGCCCGCCTTTCAATGTGGCTCATTGGTTTTTATTCTTATTATTTTTCCTTTCAAAAAGTAATTTGTTGTTTATGAATTTTATGTCATATTTGGAAGAACTACGCAAACCTGATTCTCATCAATGAGATAAGTAGGCAGCCCTTATTGAGTTCGGTATTCTTTCTTCAAAAGATCTTTTTTTTTTTTATTCTTTGAATGTTTATATTTTCCAATTTATTTTTAATTGGGTTGGTGCCAACACAGTTCAAGTGTGCATGTGAAAAATAATTTGTATAAAAAAGAAGATTGACTTCTTGTTAAACCATGGATTCTTTCGGTACCTCTCATTCATACTTTGTTACACTTGCAAATGTTGTCTTGTATAAATTCAAGATTAGAACAAAATCAGATTCATTGTTTCATGTGCATTGTGTGGTGAATTTTAAATCAAATTCAATTATTTTGCATTGTTGATCTAGAACTTGGCCTAATTGTTATTGAGGCGAAATTCTGAGTAATGTTTGATTTGAAAAATGATTGCATGCCTTCTTTGATTCGTTTGAGCCTTTCAAAGCCTACCAAATGATGTTAATCCTTTGATGTCCCCACTTTGAGCCTTAAGCCTTTTCTTTGGACAACCACATCTTAACCTATACCTTTTCTGAGTGCTTTTACGCACTATCTCTCTTTTGACCAGACTTTCTTGAGCGCACTGAAGACATGCAAGTCATAAGAGAAGATACAAAGTTCAAATTTGTCAAAGACAAAAGTTATCAAAGTTCCTGAATGTCAAGAAAACAAAAATGACTTCAGAAGAAAAAAAAGGTTCAAAATTCCCCACCAATTTAAGAAACCAAAGTTTCAAAAACACTCCAAAGAAAAAAGGAGAAATTCAAAAAGGGGGAAACTCAGACAAACAAAGTTTCAAAGAAGTCAAAAGTGCAAAAGGAAGGGACAACAAAGAGAATCAAACGCTAAAAGCGTAATAAATGTTGAAAGCATCTATTTAGTGCAAAGCTCAAGAAGGAACAAGTCACTTTAATCCCAAATGACTATCCTACCCGTTCCTAAGACAACATTACAAGTTATTAACAAGCCCTACATGATTTCAATTCAAATGTTCCACATTAGTGGAGATTTACATGAAGGTCAAGCCTATGGTATCACAATTTCATGCATTGAAATTTTTTTCGAGTGTGAGTGTGCTTTTCCAGATGTTTCCAAATCAAAACACTTTAAATGTGCGCAAATTAAAAATTTCTTTCTTGTGAGGGCACTTGAAACATGATGTTAGGTCTAGCTCTAAGCTTTTGTTTATAGAAAGATGGACAAATCTTGTTGTTGCTTAAGTACATTTGAGGTACCACTTGAATTTATAGGAATTACCTCGATGTCAATTTCAGTTGAAAGAGAAAAATTGTGAGAAATTTTTGTACAATACTATTGTTGGCGCTAACCAAGTTAAAATATGTTTCATTGTTCATAAAATAAAAATGGGTTGAAACCCACTTTACATTATTTGTCCATACCAACTTTGTGAACCATTTCATTATTGATATTTGTCCATACCAATGGTGTGGACCGTTTCAAAGTTTAAATTGCATTTTTGGTAGTCATACCCTTCAAAATAAGATCTTTTATTTTTCGGTAGTCATACCCTTCAAAATGACATCTTTTAAATTTGGGTCGTCATACCTTTCAAACTGACATCATTTTATTTTTATGCCCCATATTTGTCCATACCAACTTTGTGGACCGTTTCATTGTTGACATTTGTCCATACCAACTTTGTGGACTGTTTCATTGTTGATATTTGTCCAAACAACTTTGTGGACCGTTTCAAAGTTTAAATTGCATTTTTGGTAGTCATGCCCTTCAAAATGACATATTTTTAGTTTTTGGTAGTCATACCCTTCAAAATGACATCTTTTTTATTTTAGGCCGTCATGTCTTCCAAACTGACATCATTTTATATTTATGCCTAATATTCGTCCAAATAACTTTGTGGACCATTTCAAGGTTTATATTGCATTTTTTGGGTAGTCATACCCTTCAAAATGACATCTTTTTATTTTTTGGGTCGTCATATCCTTCAAAATGACATCTTTTTATTTTTGGGTCGTCATATCCTTCAAAATGACATCTTTTTATTTTTGGGTCGTCATATCCTTCAAAATGACATCTTTTATTTTAGGTAGTCATACCTTTCAAAATGACATCTTTTAAAGTTAGGTAGTCATACCTTTCAACATAACATTTTCTTAAATTTAGGTCGTCATACCTTTCAAAATGATATCTTCTCAAAATTGATTTGTTATCTCAAATAAAATGATTTATTTCAGATTGGTTTGTCATGCCGTTCAATATGACACTTTTTTTATTCCATTTTAAATTGACATTTTATTTAATTCATGATGTTATTAAGTTTGAATCATTGCATTGGTTAATACCTTGTTCATATGGTCATGTTTGCATAATTTATGTTATATTTGCTACTAACATTGATATTGCAGATTTTGTGATACGTCATGTTAAGTTCAAGTTGGGTCGTCCGCCTTTCAAAGAGACATGTTGGGTTGTCATCTCCCTTCAAATGACACGTTAAGTTCAATATTGGGTTGTCATCTCCCTTCAAATGACACATTAAGTTCAAGATTGGGTTGTCATCTCCCTTCAAATGACATGTTAAGTTCATGTCGGGTAGTCCGCCTTTCAAAGAGAAAGGATTGGGTTGTCATCTCCCTTCAAATGGCATGTTCGAGTTGGGTCGTCCGCCTTTCAAAGAGACAAGATTGGGTTGTCATCTTCCTCCAAATGACATATTAAGTTCAATGTTGGGTCATACGCCTTTCAAAGAGACAACATTGAGTTGTCATCTTCCTCCAAATGACATATTAAGTTCAATGTTGGGTCGTCCGCCTTTCAAAGAGACAAGATTGGGTTGTCATCTCCCTTCAAATGACATGTTAAGTTCAAGTCGGGTCGTCCGCCTTTCAAAGAGACAGAATTGGGTTGTCATCTCCCTCCAAATGACATATTAAGTTCAAGTTGGGTTGTCCGCCTTTCAAAGAGACAAGATTGGGTTGTCATCTCCCTTCAAATGACATATTAAGTTCAAGTTGGGTCGTCCGCCTTTCAAAGAGACAGGATCGGGTCGTCATCTCCCTTCAAATGACATGTTAAGTTCAAGTCGGGTCGTCCGCCTTTCAAAGAGACAGGATCGGGTCGTCATCTCCCTTCAAATGACATGTTAAGTTCAAGTCGGGTCGTCCGCCTTTCAAAGAGACAGGATCGGGTCGTCATCTCCCTTCAAATGACATGTTAAGTTCAAGTCGGGTCGTCCGCCTTTCAAAGAGACAGGATCGGGTCGTCATCTCCCTTCAAATGACATGTTAAGTTCAAGTCGGGTCGTCCGCCTTTCAAAGAGACAGGATCGGGTCGTCATCTCCCTTCAAATGACATGTTAAGTTCAAGTCGGGTCGTCCGCCTTTCAAAGAGACAGGATCGGGTCGTCATCTCCCTTCAAATGACATGTTAAGTTCAAGTCGGGTCGTCCGCCTTTCAAAGAGACAGGATCGGGTCGTCATCTCCCTTCAAATGACATGTTAAGTTCAAGTCGGGTCGTCCGCCTTTCAAAGAGACAGGATCGGGTCGTCATCTCCCTTCAAATGACATGTTAAGTTCAAGTCGGGTCGTCCGCCTTTCAAAGAGACAGGATCGGGTCGTCATCTCCCTTCAAATGACATGTTAAGTTCAAGTCGGGTCGTCCGCCTTTCAAAGAGACAGGATCGGGTCGTCATCTCCCTTCAAATGACATGTTAAGTTCAAGTCGGGTCGTCCGCCTTTCAAAGAGACAGGATCGGGTCGTCATCTCCCTTCAAATGACATGTTAAGTTCAAGTCGGGTCGTCCGCCTTTCAAAGAGACAGGATCGGGTCGTCATCTCCCTTCAAATGACATGTTAAGTTCAAGTCGGGTCGTCCGCCTTTCAAAGAGACAGGATCGGGTCGTCATCTCCCTTCAAATGACATGTTAAGTTCAAGTCGGGTCGTCCGCCTTTCAAAGAGACAGGATCGGGTCGTCATCTCCCTTCAAATGACATGTTAAGTTCAAGTCGGGTCGTCCGCCTTTCAAAGAGACAGGATCGGGTCGTCATCTCCCTTCAAATGACATGTTAAGTTCAAGTCGGGTCGTCCGCCTTTCAAAGAGACAGGATCGGGTCGTCATCTCCCTTCAAATGACATGTTAAGTTCAAGTCGGGTCGTCCGCCTTTCAAAGAGACAGGATCGGGTCGTCATCTCCCTTCAAATGACATGTTAAGTTCAAGTCGGGTCGTCCGCCTTTCAAAGAGACAGGATCGGGTCGTCATCTCCCTTCAAATGACATGTTAAGTTCAAGTCGGGTCGTCCGCCTTTCAAAGAGACAGGATCGGGTCGTCATCTCCCTTCAAATGACATGTTAAGTTCAAGTCGGGTCGTCCGCCTTTCAAAGAGACAGGATCGGGTCGTCATCTCCCTTCAAATGACATGTTAAGTTCAAGTCGGGTCGTCCGCCTTTCAAAGAGACAGGATCGGGTCGTCATCTCCCTTCAAATGACATGTTAAGTTCAAGTCGGGTCGTCCGCCTTTCAAAGAGACAGGATCGGGTCGTCATCTCCCTTCAAATGACATGTTAAGTTCAAGTCGGGTCGTCCGCCTTTCAAAGAGACAGGATCGGGTCGTCATCTCCCTTCAAATGACATGTTAAGTTCAAGTCGGGTCGTCCGCCTTTCAAAGAGACAGGATCGGGTCGTCATCTCCCTTCAAATGACATGTTAAGTTCAAGTCGGGTCGTCCGCCTTTCAAAGAGACAGGATCGGGTCGTCATCTCCCTTCAAATGACATGTTAAGTTCAAGTCGGGTCGTCCGCCTTTCAAAGAGACAGGATCGGGTCGTCATCTCCCTTCAAATGACATGTTAAGTTCAAGTCGGGTCGTCCGCCTTTCAAAGAGACAGGATCGGGTCGTCATCTCCCTTCAAATGACATGTTAAGTTCAAGTCGGGTCGTCCGCCTTTCAAAGAGACAGGATCGGGTCGTCATCTCCCTTCAAATGACATGTTAAGTTCAAGTCGGGTCGTCCGCCTTTCAAAGAGACAGGATCGGGTCGTCATCTCCCTTCAAATGACATGTTAAGTTCAAGTTGGGTCGTCCGCCTTTCAAAGAGCATGATTGGGTAGTCATCTCCCTTCAAATGGCATATTAAGTTCAGGTTGGGGCGTCCTCGTTTCAAAGAGACACTATGGGTTGTCATCTGCCTTCAAATGACATATTAAGTTCAAGTTGGGTTGTCCACCTTTCAACGAGACACGTTGGGTTGTCACCTCGTTTAAAGTGATATGTTATGTTCAAATTGGGTCGTCCTCCTTTCAAAGAGACGCGCTGGGTTGTCACCTCATTCAAAGTAACATGTTATTCGCATCATCCTTCTTTCAAAAAGGTACACCACCTTCATTGTGTAATTTTGCAAGTAACATCAAAGGTATGTGAATTTTCTCAGTTTGCAATCAATCTCCGTCTTTTGTTTAATATTTTCATCCCAGTCGATCAATGTGGAGTCTTGCTCAAAAGTTCTACTAACGTCTCAATTTTTTTGTTCAATGTTTATCAAACCAAATTTGGTTCGTCAACTTTGTTTGACCAGGATCTCTTTCATCGATCCTAATTAAACAAAGGGGCAAGTTGTTGACACCAAATTTTTGTCCGATGGTTTTAAAATTAATACATTTTGAGTCAAATACAAAAAAAAATCTGCCTTTCTCACATCTTTTCTCAAACAATTTCAATTTGCAACAGTCCCACATCGATATTTCATCCTTTTTGAGGATTTTTGAGTTTCTATACAAACCCACTTCATTCACTATTTTTAGAGGAGGATTTTGGAGGGGAAGACCAAAGAGTACCCATAAAATTTTGAGAATTCTTGGTTCTATAGTTCAAAATTTTAAAGTGTTTTTTTTGTGGTTTTTCGAGTTGAGGAGGTGGAGTCGTCTCCTTCAAACTCGTAGTTTCGGTTCGCTGCCCAGAATCAGATAAATTTTTTTTCTTAGCCTTGTTTTATTTAATTCCCAGCTCTTTTATGTTTTCTGTTTATTATATGTAGCTTGTTTTGTTTTTTTAGTTTAATGTAGTTCTAAAAGTCAATTAATATTTTTGTTTATTGTAGTTTTAATATTAACATTATTTTACGGTTTGATGTTTATTTATTTATTATTATTATTATTTTAAAATTGTTAGTCAACTATTTGCTATCTTAACTTTACAGGGTTTTGTTATTATTCTATTTTAATGTTATTTTAAATTTTATATATTACGTTATTGTTGTTTCCATTTCTAATTATGTTGTTTTAGTTTGGTTGTTGTTTTCCATATTCTCTTGGGATAAGTTTGTTATGTTTTGTTGATGTTCAGGTTATATTAAATATATTTGTTAAATTGGCCAATGAAAAATCTCTCTGTCGGTTTTGGAGGCCTTTCCATTTTAAAAGACGGAAATTTAATTTAAGTTAATATATTTTAGTTGTTAAAATTGGCAGATGAAGAAATTATCGTCGATTTCCAAGGCCTCCCATGTTAATAAGACGGATTTTTATTTTTAAGTTGGTATTTCATATATTCATTTTTATTCATATTTATTTATTTATTACTAACACTTTTACTAAGTGTGTTTACAGGTACACAAAATTGCTTCCCGTGAAGTTATTCGAAAAAACTTGAATTATATTTTTATTTCATTATTAAGTAAATATTGACGTTAGGCAAACCTTAGGCCGATAATTATTATTTTATCTTATTGTGTATATTGCATGTTTATTATATTAATACATTATTTTATTCTTCTCAATTTAAAAAAATGAACTCAGTCGGGAACCACAGTTGTGGATTTCGAAGGGTGCCTAACCCCTTCCCTTCGGAATAACTTGAACCCTTACCTAGAATCAATTTGGTTTCGTAGACATTTCTTTCAGGTTAATTAATTAATCGGTTTCTTAGTTTTCCCAAAAAATTAGGTGGCGACTCCATTTAATCCCTTTAAACTCATTTTACCACTTTTTAAGCCTTTTAACGGTTTTAAAGATTATTTTAACCAATTCTTTTTCAATTGAGTCGCCGCGACGTTGCTCTCATTCAAAGGATGTCAACAAGTATTACCTTAAAAGTATTAACTCTTAACTTGAATGTCAAATTACTATATTATCCCAACGTAGGTTGTGACTTTCGATGACTTGTGATTTTTCTGATAAGTTTTTTCAAATGTTGTGATTTTTCATAAATTGTGAATTTTCCATAGAGTCGTGACTTTTCCAAAGAGTTGTGGCTTCTTGGAAACGTCATGACTTTTCAAATAAGACCAAAAAAATAATTGTTCCTACTACCCTTTGTTGACTGTTAAAAGAGGGGTTTCCTCTCATTTTTCAACCAAAATTTTTTTTTAATCTTCTGCACTTTTCCTTCTTGCATTTTAAAATAAATCGTGTGATGTATTGTCATTGAGTGAGTTCGAAGTCTAGAGAAATATGAGGTACCACTATTTTGATGAAGTAAATATATCTATCGTAAGAGGGTATATTTCTTAATCTCGAGTACTTGAGAAAAATAATTCTGATGATATGATGATAATTTTTTTATTTAGTATATATACTAGTATGTAATGTTCCAATATATGAAGTTAACATGATGTAGTTTAAATTCATTTGTTTTTGTTAATAATTTTTCTTGTGATGTAGATATATGTTTTTGAATACCTTTTAAAAAAAATTATTAACCTTCTCGAGAATTAGAGAATTGATACGATTTATTTTTTGATGCTCATAATAAAAATAATGATTTTATTTATCAAAGTACTTATGTCATTTAGATTGTCATGAAGTTTGCTTCAAAGTAGTTATTACGATATAAAAATTGTCGTTTTGGTGTACTGGTTTACTATTTCTTAACATTTCAGTATTTTCAACGAACAAAAGTTCACACGACTTGTAATATCGCCAGTTGAAGTTTATATTAGTGTAATTTTTATTATTTATTTCATAGCTACTTTTTATGAGATATATATTTTCATTAATGCGCGCGCGCGCGCACACACACACACATTTTTAAAAAAATTGAGTTTATATATTTAAAAAAAAATTGAGTTCTTTTTTGAAAAAGAAAAATCAACTCACAACAAATGTAAAAATATGTGAATATATGAATCATTTAAAATTTATCATTAACAAAATAAATTTTATATTCAGTAATATGGAATAAATATTTTGATTTGGTCCAACACTAAATTAAAATCTAATAATTAGAAATTCATCTATTGCATATTAATTGTTATATTAGAAATTCTCTTAGTTATTATTAATTATTGCAAATGTTACACGCTTTAATTATAATATTATGACTTCTTATAGTTATGCATTAATATTTTTTTCTTATATTAACTTTTGACCAATATTTTTCATATTATTACTACTCCTACATATGTGATAACGGTGTTGTTTTTTCTTAGACGAATCATGCTTGGTTGAATAAATCGAAAAATTGTTTAAAAGTATATGAATTATATCTTCGTTGGGTGTAAGATAAACAGGTGATTATATATATGATTTCACATATAGAATATATTCTTTAGTTTTAATTTTTGGTGTTTCGAGTTAAAAAAAGTAAAACATTTCTCAATTAACTATGGACAGTTAGATAAATATCATTGGTTTATTTACATCATCAATCAAAAAGTCAAATGTGAGAGACAACAAAAAGAACGTCATTTATTATGTTATAACTTATAAAATAAAAATTAATATACAAAAATAGTTCTAAAAATAAAATGTAGTCGTTCTTCACTTGTTCATATGACATCTAAATAAAAATCATGTGGAATACACGTGCAAAGAACATCTGGTTAGATGACAAGAAAAATACACAACAAATATCGTCTATAAGGTAATATTAGTGAGATACAACTAGTTATAGAGCCGTCAATATGGGCTAAGCCCGTTGGGCCGGCCTGGCCTAACCCGGGATTTAATAGGGTTGGGCTAAGATTTTTGGAGCCCATTTAAGAAAAGGGCTTTTTAGCCCGGCCTGAATAAGCCTGCTCATTTGGGGGGCTTGAGAAATATTGATAGGGCCAGCCCGTGGGCCAATAAAAAATAATTTTAAAATATAATATAATATTAAAATTTTAATATAAAGAAAGTTCAAAATCAAAACAATTAGGTTAATATTTCTATTTAGATATTTATACTTTTATTTGAAAAAAAAAACTTAATAATATTAAGGAAAATGCACAAGTACCCCCTAGACTATGACCAAAATTTCAGAGACACACATTAACTAAACTAAGGTCCTATTACCCCTGAACTTTTTTTTTTTGTAATTTTATACATCTTTTGTCTTATGTGGCACTCTATGTGACTCCACGCAATTGAGGCGTGTCAGAGATATTTGGATGCCACGTAAGCCAAAGAGGTACACAAAATTACAAAAAAAATAAGTTCATGGGGTAATACGACCTTAGTAAGGTGTGTCATTGGGATTTCGGTCATAATCTAGGGGGTACTTTTGCATTTTTCCTAAATATTATAAAGATAATTTTATTTGTGAATTTGATTAACAAGTAGTGACAAGGTCTAATTTGTTTCCATTAAGATTAAGACGTTTGAATTTGAATACACATTTAAATATTAAGATGTGCATTAAGATCTAGATGTGAAAATCTGAATAAACATCTGAATATTAAAATATTGTCTCTGAATCTGAACACTAAATTATTGGGACAGTTTGTTTTCAATATCTGAATGCACATATGAAATTAAACGTTATATCAATAAAATATTATAAAAATCTTGTTATTAAAACAGTTTTTTTCATATAAAATAATATTTTGAACAATTTTAACGTAACAAGGTAATATGGTTTATCTTTTAAGAACTCAACATCAAGTTACATAATTAATATGACTATTTTTTGCACTCAAATTCTTTGAGAATCTAATAGAATGCAATTTAAAATAGTTTATATAGAGTAGTAAATATATAATTTAGGAAAATATTTTATTTTATTTTATTTTATTTTATTATAAATTTTTTTTATTGTTATCGATCAAATAACTAATATTTTCTTATTCTTAAAAACCGTGCTAAATATTATATCATGGAAGTGCTTATCAATTCAAATATATTGATCAATTTAGAAAGTAAAAGATGTATATTAAGTTAATATGCATAAAGGAAATTATAATGGCAAGCATGTAATTAATATTAATTAAATAAGAAAACAATTTTTATGAGTTGTCGTGATTTAGTTGAATTAAGATAGGAGTCTTATTTTTTATTCTGAATAGTGTTAAAAATGTGTTACAAATCTGATTCATTCAGATATATCCAGACCCATTAAGAGGCTTATAAGAAAATAAAACAAACGAACTTAATGAATTGAATCTGAATAATTAAGATCCAGTTCTTAAAAACAAACACACTTAATGAGACACATCTGAATGATTAAGATTCAAACCCCATTAAGTGCAAACAAATGAGGCCTAACATAATGTAATATTGTTTTGTCGATATTTATGATAATATTTATAAATTATAATTTATAATTTAATTTAATAATTATAAAAAAATATAATTTTTTAAAAAGTGGGCTGGCCCGGCAAGCCTGTAGCCCACGTACTTGTGGGCTGGGCCGACAATTTTCTGGCCACACAAAAAATGGGCTAGCTCGGCCTGGCCCGTAAAATGTCAAAGCCTGTATGGGTTAGCCCGGATGGGGTGGGCTAGCCCATATTGACAGCTATAACTAGTTACATGATTGAACCTCATCAAATTGACATAAATATATACATTATTGCATTTAACTAATAAAAATTTTCAATTGACCATCTTCATAGGTTCGTGTGCGTAAAAAATATATATGATGATCCACATTGAACGTTCACAAAAGAATCTACAATATTTTTTTGTGCAAAACTTATTATTCAAATCTTCACTTAAATTTTCTAAATTGATAATCACATACCGAAAGACTGGTACATATATATTACATCAACATCTAAGGAGGAGTATTGTAAATGCATGGATGGCATGGAACCCACCTTTTACTGCATCAACATTACTTCTCCTAAGTAATATTTTTCCTATAAAAGGCAATGCGGGATATTAAATATAGAGAAAATAAAATTTTACTTCTACTTTCTACTTAATTATTCCTTCTCTCTCCTCTTGTAACTAAAGTGTAATATTTCTCTATTTTATTCTTTTTGTCCATTATTATTTGTCACGTTACACTTTTCGAAAGTAAATTTGATTAATTTTTAAAGTTAAATTAGATACATTTATTCAATCTTTTTAAATAAAAATTAAATATTCAAAAACTATACAAAAAGTATTATAAACTGCATTTTTGTGCATATCAATATGGTGAAAAACTAGTGTGTATATATATATATATATATATATATATAGATATATATCCATATTATATGAACATCTAAGGGGGAGTATTGTAAACGTGTGAATGGCATGGAACCCACCTTTTACTGTAGCAACATTACTTCTCCAAGTAATATTTTTCCTATAAAAAGGCAATGCAGGATGTCAAATATAGAGAAAATAAAAATTTACTTGTACTTTCTACTTTACTTATTCCTTCTCTCTCCTCTTGCAATTTAAGTGTATCATTTTTTCCATTTTACTCTTTTCGTTCAATTTTATTGGAAATATTACATAAATTAATACATTTTAAAAAATAATTACTGATTTTAGCGATACTTTTTGTTTATTACCATTTATAGCAATGCTTTGTTAAATTTGTAATATGCATTAAAAGTGAATTATGTATGCAATATATATGAATTATAATTGTTTTTTGAAATATATTATGTTTGTTTGGTAAAAAAATTGTCACATTGTATTATAAGTGTATTAAAATGTGTGATAAATATATTATTCATTATTAAAATTTGTATTATATGTGAATAATAAATTGTTCTTTGTAATATGTATTAAACTTGTATTATAAATGAATTAAAAGTGATCAAGTGAGGTAAAAATATTATTGCTATAAATGGTAAATATTTTTTTATTATAGTACATTTATGTAAGTTTTCCAATTTTATTTGTCATGTTATATTTTTGGAAAATTAATTTGATTTCTTTTTTGAAGTTAAATTAGATTATAATAATTTAATTTTTTAAAATAAAAATTAGATATTCAAAAACTATATAAAAAGTATTATAAATTGCATTTTTGCGCATATCAATATGATGAAAATAACATTGTAAAATATTAGTCAAAGTTCTTATAATTTGACTCTAAAAAAAAGATCATGACAATTAATTGTGGACTGATTGAGTATGACACTTTCTATTTTTACGGGTCATTTGGTACAAAAATCAATAATGCAGGGACTAGTAATGCAGAGATTATTTTTATCAAGCGTTTTGTGCATTGTTTCTTACTTAATTTTGTGTGTGGTTTAAAAGTTTACCAAAAAATTCTTTTCAATTATACCCTAGAGTTATTATGAGATTTTCTATTTTCATGTAATTGAGTCAAGATAAATAATAAACAAACAATATTATTTTTTTAGAACATTTTTAACTAGATAGGAGAATAAAATTTTATTGTCATATTCACTATTTTCTCACTTAAATTATTTGACAGTATATAATTGTCATCTTAATAAATTGGAGTTAATATCTCAAAAGGTCACACAACTATAATGATTTATAGGGAAAAATTATTGAACTTTGTTTTGTATCAATTAAGTTTAAAAAAACTCTTTATCATAAAATAAATTTACAAAAAATAAATATAGCAAAATAAATTAAATTACTTTATACTCGAGATGTGTGTGTGTATATATTACTTTATATATGCACTCTTGATTCAGACTACTTGTGTAATTTTTAATGGACTTTCGTTAAGAGGCAATATTTTTATTTATGAATTGTTCTTAAATTCATACATCAACATTAGCATATTAGTTTGATTATAATATTGGGAAAATTGTATATAATAGCAAACTAATAACCTAAAATAAATTGAGTAGCTAGAGTTTGATTTAATTGTGCTCCATAGCAAACGTTAGCCAAAGTTTGTCAGGCGCCTCTCTCCCAAAAATCTCGCTCGTCACTCTCCCATTCTCGTCGCCACTCTCCCTCTGCTCGTCTCTCTCGCTTTTTACACAGAAGTGTATAAATTCTGTTTCTGTTTTGTATAAAGCAAGAGAAAATTGTATATACACATGCAAAAACATATATCTTCGTGTTATACCTTAATTATACAATTTACAAACATTTTACTTCAATTCAATTGTAGACAAATGCAAATTTTATACAAATATTGCAGAAAAAAAGGCCAACGAATTATACAATTGCAGTGAGATACAATTTTCTCTAGTTTTATACAACAGAAGTGTATATATTGTGTTTCTGTTTTTGTATAAAGCGAGAGAAAAACATATATCTTCTTGCTATACACTTATAATTATGCAATATACATACATTTTAATTCGATTCAATTGTATGCAAAGCAAATTTTATAAAAATATTGCAGCGAAATAGGCAGCGAATTATACAATTGTGCATTATACAATTGCAGTGAAATAGGATAGCGAATTATACAGTTGCAGCGAAATAGGTCAGGGAATTATACAATTTAGGCCAGCGAATTATACAATTGTATATGTATAGTGAATTATACAATTGTATATGTATAGCGAATTATACAGTTTTATGTTTGCTATGGAGCGCAATTATGCAAACTTTACTATAGCATACAAATATAAATTTTTTGTTTGCTATACGTGAAAGTTGCCAAGTAAGAAAAGTTTGTAATCTTGAACTTTTTACTCCAAAAGAGACTTGAACCTCTTAGGCCCATTAGAGAAAATGAAGTTACTGCCATGATTCACAACATTTTCAGAGATTCTAATAAGCATTGTAAGATTAAACGCTAAGAGGCAAACTGAATATTTTTTCGGTTTCGTCTATAGTTGGTTCCTTACATAGTGTGATAAGCTAAACTTAAAAAATATTTTTGAAATATTAACGTTCATTATGTTAAATTAATAAGGTTAAAGGCTAAGAGGCAAACTGAATACAAAAAATATTTACAAAGTAAATTGTTAACTTTGAATTTGAAAAAGTATATATAACAATATAATTGTAGCTTCGGATCTTAATACAAAATAAAATAATTACAAGCCCAAATTTGAAATAAAATATATAAATTTTGAAAACTATAAACTAACTAAAAATATATTAACAAAGTAGATTTTTTTTATATATATATATAAGATTTACAAAATTTTACAAGCACAAATTTGAAATAAAATATATAAAATTGAAAACTATAGACTAACTAAAAGTATATCAATAAAGTAGATTATAAATAGATTTTTTATCAATAAATAAAATAATAATATCGTCGATTTTTTTTTCAACCGACAAACCAACCAAACCAAATCACAAATCGATTTGATTTGGTTCGTCAATTCGATTTGACTTTACGATTTGACTTGTACACCCCTGTATTGAACTTCAAAATTAACTTAACTATAAGCATGTTCTAATGTTTCATAAGGGCAAACATTGCAAGAAAAATAGTACAAAGACTTTAACTATATCATGCAAGAAACCAAATTAGAAGGGCAAGGTAACAAATCAAAAACACAAAATAGTCTAATTAAATTCATATTCGAAAAAAGAAAAAAAAAGGACTTTAGAAACAATCATGAATATGCAGTAGCATTCATGCACCTACCAATCTCAAACGATACAAAAGCATCAACACAAGCATATTGCACTTGATCATTATCAAGCCACTCATTATCCCATCTCCCAATAGCAACATCCTTAGGTTTTTCCATCTCTTTTCCTAAAACAGCTTGACAAAGCCTCTTCAATCCAGCATTCCTCAAATTACAATCAGCCAATTCCCTCAGATCAACGCTATTATTTACGCGTAACATATAGTCTTCCTCTAGCTTCTCAATATCGTTAGCAATTCCAACACCAACAAAGGCATAACAAGGATTCAACAAAAACTCCTTCAACGATTCAGGTATATATTCACAATAAATAACTTGAAATATGAGGCAACGACGACCAACACAAAGTTGTAGAGTTGCAACAGGGTTGTTTTGGTGCCTAGTGAAATTAGGTCTCCATTCTACATCAAGGCCTACTATGAGTCGATTGAGACGTCTTCGATGGACATACTCAATTCCACTGATCCAATTACTTACTACGTCAGGATTTGAAGTCACTGTCGTTAAGATTCGGTCACTAAAAAAAAACACATCATAGAGTTTATAACGATTATCTTCAACTTCAATGGGGAACGCCATAATTATTTTTTTTTATACCAAAAGTTTAATTGTAATGTGAATTTATAGGGCAAAGTATTACGTTTCCAACTAGGAAAATAACTTGTATAAAAAATTTTCCCTTTTCCATAAGAAGTTGACATAAATTCGATGTATTAATTAAGTACTCCTAGGTGGAAAGTTACATTATTTGGTAATTATAATCAAATACAAATACAAACTATTTTTTTTTATCACTTTGGGAAATCAAACTTACCTAGCACATGAGAAGTCCTAAAAATTCAAGTGTTTATCTAACAATCTTACTTACACATTTTTATTGAGATTTACTTGTAATTTGTCTTGTATACAAATAATAATTGTGTAAAAAAGAGAGGAAGGATGGTTTATCAGTGTTATCAAAGGTGAAAAACGCATAAAAATTTAACGGTGTAATTAAAGCGCGAGTTAATGATGAAAAGCGCAAGTCTCACTTCTTCAATATTTACCATCAAGGAAAAATAATCCTTCAGCCATCTCCAACCCACCTTTATTTTACTCTCCATTCTCTATATTTGGAGAGTAAAATAGAGAATGGACACTCCAACCCACCTCTTTAATTACCTTCTTTTCTCTATTTATAGAGAAGTTTATAGTGATTCTCCAAATTTGGAGAACTACTATTCACAGTCTCTGTTTCACTTTTTCATTATTATATTATTATTTCAATTACTTTTTAATTAACATATTATTTTATATATAATTTCATTAATTAAATATCTAATATTCATAATTTTTTTAAATGTAATATAATATTTTAAAAAATAATTTTTACACTATACTACTTCAATTTCAAATTAATAGTATTTTTATTTTTTTTCTATTTTTCAGCAATAATAAAATAAATATATATTTTCATTTTAAAGAAAACAAAATATTAAAATGGCAAGACGAAAAATTTAATTTAAAAATACAATACATGATATGATAATTTAAATACAAGACAACAATACAATACATAACATTATAATTTAAATACAAGATAAAAATACAATACATAACATAATAGTTTAAAGACAAGATAAAATACAATACATAACATAATGATTAATTTATCATAATAATAATTTAGTAATCCGGTAGGTCGTTTTCAGATCTAGCACTATTCGGAAAAAAAAATAGGATATGATTTCGAAAATTGTTGCGATTGTGATTGCGGTTATGATTACGGTTGTGATTGTCGATTTCTTTTTTCTAGTATTCGTTGTTGTTCTCGTTGCATGTAATCACGAACATTTGGATCACTAATAGTTTCTCAATGCACCATCTTAAGATGTTGTAGAGGCTCCAACTCCAACTATAAAAGTGGTGGTAGACGAAAATCTCCGGTTTAAATAATTTTTAGCTAGACATAAAAAAATTAAGGACAAAAATGCTCATTTTGATCTCTGTAATGCATTAATAGAGTTCTCCAAATATATAGTTCTCTATTTTTTCAGACAATCAACTCCAATCCAGTTCTCTATTTTACTCTCTAAAAAGGAATTTTTTTTCTCTCTCCTCAATATTATATTATTATTTGTATTTCATTTTTATTTTCTTATTTTATAATATAAAGCCTTTATATCTTTTTTCCCCAAATAATTACCTTGTATAATTTTTAATGTGATATAACATTTTATTTTTTCAAAAATTTTATTTAATATAAAATGATATTTTATTTTAAATTTTTAAATAACATAAATTTCAAGAAAATAAGCTATAATATACAAATTAATGGACAAATTCTAATAAGATTAATGCAATTACATAAACACTCAAATTTTGAAATTATTATGTTGCTTTTATAAATGCTCTATCAATGCATACGGAGTTCAAAATGAGTTTCATCGTCCTTAATTTTATTTATGTATAACTAAAAATTGTTCAAATTGGAGATTTCATCTACCACCATTTTCGTTGTTGGAGTTGGGACCTCTACGACATCTTGATTGGTGTATTATGATCATGTTCATCCTCAATTATTATGTTGTGCAGTGTAATACATGTAGGTATTATTAATGTAGCACTTCATTTCCTCAAAAACATGATGTTCCTATAATACGTGCAAAATGTGATCGTAAAACTTCGAATGCACGTTCAACATCTTTTCGGCATGATTCTTGCTTCATTCCGAATTAATTATTATGTTATGCATTGTATTTTATCGTGTATTTAAATATAATGTTATGTATTGTATTATTATGTTGTATTTAAATTATCATATTATCATTTTAATTTTATTTATTCTTTATAGTGAAAATTAATAATAAAATCAAATTATATCATTGATGAAAATTAGAAAAAATTAAAATACTATTACTATATATTAAATAATATATTTTTAAAAATATTATATTTCATTTAAAAAGAAGTATGAATATTAGATATTTAATTAATGATATTATATGTAAATAATATGTTAATTAGAAAGTAATAGAAATAATAATAAAATAGTCAAAAAATAAAATAGAGAG